>NC_048298.1:311314091-311501221 GCF_013100865.1 Trachemys scripta elegans | reverse complement strand
GGGGGGGGGAGCTGCCGGGGGAGGGCGCCTCAGGGCAGAGGGAGGGGGAGCTGCTGCGGGCAGGGGTGCCTCAGGGCAGGGGGAGGGGCGGGGAGCTGCCGCAGGGCTGGGGAGGGGTGCAAGGTGGATGTTTCGCCTAGGGCGCGAAACTTCCTTGCACCGGCCCTGAGTACACAGACTTGATTCTTACACCACCAACTTCGGGGGTCTATTAACCTCTACGTAGCTTTTACAGATGCCTGTCTTATAAAACACCGACAGTTGAGTGGAGTGAGGCACTACCTGTAATGGGGCTGCTATGTGATCAGGACAGAATAGAGAATTTGAACACAGAGTGGAATATCATACGATGAACAAATGAAGATTTGATTTCAACTTCTTTATCATTACTAGTGGTTCAACCCAATTTTTGCGTTATGTTTCCTGGGATGAAAGAAGTAGGAATTCATCTCTTTCTACTCCCAGTCACAACAGCTACAGTTGAGCGTTCTTTTTCCTCATTGAATAGAATTTTGTGTTCTGAAAGAAGTCACCTTCTGCCTGATCATGAGCATATCATGAAGGACTGGAAGTACCGAACACATGAGAAGTCACCAAAAATGAATGCACTGCATTCGAGAAGTTCATTAACAGAGTTTTGCAAAATTGCAACAAGAAACCAAGAAGGATGTAGATACAGTGCTTCACTGTAGGCTTGTGTAGCCAACTTTAATTTGTGTAATGATTTAAAAACATGAGTTAAATCTAATGGTCTCACCCCTCATCGGTCCTCAGCCATCCTCCTCCTCCCCCCCCCCCTCCAGAGGAGGAGAAGGCGGTACATCTTCAAGCAATGGTGGTAGGAGGCGTGTTTGTGCTAGAGGAAGCCAGGGAAGCCCTGGGGCCAACAGAAGCACTGGGAAGTGAGGGTTGCCCTCACCAGTACAGAATAGGTGTAGCAGGATACAGTCCACGCAATGCATGGCTTTTCTGGGGTGCTCAGTATAGCTGGCAGTGCCTTCTGCTCCTACCCATTTGCCGCTACCTATTTGTAAGTATTTAGGCAGTAGCAACATTATGGCTTCCACATGCATGGGAGTGTTTTGGGAAGGCAAAGGACTTCTTGGCCTTCTTTCACCTCCACCACCACTAATGCCTCTGTGTGATTGCAGCCATTTTTTGACGCAGTAATAAATAGACAGGAACTGCTTCTGCCAGGAAAAATTTCAGGTGAGCACAAATGATCCTCAGTAAGGGAAATAGGAAATCCAAAATACTTCTCTCTCCTTTCTATCCAGCCCCCAAAGACTAAAATATACCTGCATGGAGACAAACCCATCTGGCTCATCTTTACCCTACAGAGTTCAAAATCTCTTTCTGAACAAGCCCTTTCATCTCCAGTGAAATATTACCCCAGGAGCTTGCTGGAATCTACGTTCCTTTTGATCAGAAACCTTTCTCAGTCAAGGCAACAGGACAAGTTTATTGCTGCCTGTGCCTGCCTGATGAGTTGATGAACTGTAATGGACAGAGATCGCTCCAGCATAGAAATATATTGAAGGCAAACCCTAAGGAAATTAAGAGTTTAAATTATCCTCCACATGTCCTGCATCCCACTAAAATGAATCCAACACACAGGTCACTTGGACAGAAGTATCAATGTCAGGATGCTATATTGTTAGCACAGTAAATGAAGCTGAAAAATAAATTACGTTTAATGACCTCACTCTATTTTTACAGTCCTGTATTAAGAGGTAATTGATACATATGTACTCCATGCAGGGTCATTTGAAAGCTGAAGACTTTATGTTTCATCCCACACTTCTGTCAAGTTTTAGCAAATTAGGACAAGTCAGCAAATAAGAACAACCTTAGGTATCAGTAACTGCTACTGGTAACAATTCACTACCTCTGTGCCAGAAGACAGGCGAGAGGTAGCAAATACATGTAGCAAATTCCTACATATCGCAGTGTCTTGCACCATACAATGTGAGAAATTGCGATCTGTAGGAATTTGCTACATCAGATAGCAGTTTTTTACAATCCCTTACATATTAGTAACTGCTACAGGTAGCAAATTCGAGCACCGGGGTGGCATAGCCCCAGTGCCCTGGGACACCCAGTGTTGGGTGGCCCCAGCCACCCCAAGTCCTGGCTGTCCTAGGCCCAGCACGCTTCCCTAAAGAGGAGCAGCCTGCCTGGGCTGGGGCCAAGGGGGAAGGGCAAGCAGGAGGGGGCTTCGTGGAGGAAAGTGGACGGGGCCACCCGGGGCTGTTTGGGGAGGCACCCATGCAATGTGCCACCCATGATGGGCTCCACCCTTCCCAGCAGAAGCAGATTTGCTCTTTGAACCATAAGGCCAGGTTGCTGCTGGAAACTGTGGGGGAGGGTCTGGCATAGAGCACCGCCTGCTGGCTTGGCCCACTCCTTCAGCACCCAGGAGTCAAAAGCAGAGCAGGATCCCGCTGCAAACTCTGAGTACCTTGGGTAGCGGCCTCATCAGGCCATGTTTTCTGTCTGCAAACCTACCCTGCAGCATCCCCCTCCCATTATTGGTAATCCCATTGGAGAACCTCATCAGTCTTAACCAGGAGCTAACCACTCAGACAGCATAGGGGGTTAGCCAAAACCTTCACAAAACACGGGCTGATCTTTAATGACCCTGAAAGAGTCAAAGATCTGCATTCCTGTAGCATAGTCTACCAAGGAGTAAAAGAGGCCACTCTGGAGAGATCAGTTTGTAGAGCCATACATGCCTGACACAACAAATCCTGCATCTTTGCAGAGGGTTAGACTAGACCCTTGCAGTCCCTTCTAACCCCATGAGTCTATACTTGTTAAACAACTGAATAATAGCCCACCTATGCTGATGCAATTGATATTTTAGTAATAGTGGGGAAATTTTGCAACATTTCCCTATGTAGACAGACTTACAAGAAGTCCATTATTTTAGTGGAATGCATTATGTCAGGACATGCAAAAAGTAAGGTTCACATAGAAAAGTTAGCTCAATCATTTCACACATGTGTACATGGAACAAAATAAAAAACAAATTACATTTTTAACCAGAGAAGCAGAAATCGAAAATATTATCTTTACATACATTTACATATATTTGTAATAATGGACATTAGGAACTGCTATTTATTATATATTATATACCCTATAACAAGGGTCAGCAACGTTCGGCACGCGGCTCGCCAGGGTAAGCACCCTGGCGGGCCGGGCCAGTTTATTTACCTGCTGATGCGGCAGGTTCGGCCGATCGCGGCCCCCACTGGCCGCGGTTCGCCATCCAGGGGCCAATGGGGGCGGCGGGAAGCCACGGCCAGCACATCCCTCGGCCCGCGCCGCTTCCCGCCGCCCCCGTTGGCCCAGGACGGCGAACCGTGTCCAGTGGGGGCCGTGATCGGCCGAACCTGCCGCGTCAGCAGGTAAATAAACTGGCCCGGCCCACCAGGGTGCTTACCCTGGCGAGCCGCGTGCCGAACGTTGCCGACCCCTGCCTTATAATTTAAAACCTCATTAAATAATTTCAAGTAATCAGATTGTGCACATAGCTGGTTTGTATAGCCATGTGCTCCTGTTATAGTTACCTTCATCTTCCCCTATTCCCTCCTTTTTTTGTTATTTTCACTCATGCCTTGTCTTAATATAGATAAGCTTTCTAAGGTGGTGACTGTCTTTTCTTATGTTTGTACATTGCTTAGCATGAGAAGGGCCGAATTGTGATCTGAGCCTCTAGGTACAACTGAGCAATAAATACAATAACAAATATAGGAGATCCTGTAATTGGATCTATGCAGATGGGCCCTTATTTCCATATGGTGTCACACTGAAATCATAGGCACCACAATCCATCTGCTATAGAATTAAGGCCCACATACATTATAATGCTAACTTAATGTTTCTCTAGAAACTTTACATTTTGCATTTATTTGAATTATGCAACCTGAAAGTTGTATTAATGCAGGATTTTTTGCATGTGAAATGTTTAAATAGTAAATGTTTTATTTATACTTATATTTAACAAGATGAAGATGTAATGTAAAATAGATTACTCTGATTTTAAAATGCTGCTTACCTGACCGCAAAGTGTCATCCCTTTAAGAGAATTTCGGTGAGCAAGAATGTTTTTGTGGAGATTAAGGTTAACAATCCTACAATGCTGCTGCTTTCCTTTTGTCCCCACAGCCACATCATATATATCTGGCATTTGCCCTTTGCATTATATTCTGTTGCCTTGGTAACACTACACTGGGTGCTGATTCTGTTGCACAGGGTTGTAACAAATCATTTATTTGATTAAACTTGCCTTATTTTCCTCTTCAAAATGGTCCACAAACAGAGCATGATTTGCACAAATGTATTTATTATCAAAATGATTTTCTCACTGAGTTCTGCAAATACTTTTTGGATGGTAGATAATTTTTAAATAGTCCTTTAAACACATGCAAAGTTTAGCATTTGAAACTGAAGCTGCTTTTATTGGACATGTAGGTTTTCTGATTGGATTCATCTGGTTTCTGGTGTGAATACTTAAAATTAATTAAAAATTGCTCTTAGTTAATGTTCTGTGGTGTTAGCTAAAAATGTGTAGTTTCAGTGAACAATCTGGAGAGTAAACTTGCCTGCTAGAATATTTGCAGAAAGCAAACACAGAAAGGGTATAAAGAATCATAATGTACTTCTTTATAAAGTTGGTGAATTATTTCTGTAAAACTTTTGCACCATTTGCCCACTAAATTCAATATTAGAAAAATACATTTAAAAAAGATAGCATGGCAAAAGTCGGGCTACCAAGAGAGGGTCACACTATTTCACATATGTGATGTTATGGCATTAATAAATGCATGCACCTAATTCTGCATCATTTCTCACCAATGGACATATATAACATGAACCAAGTTTTAACTCCCAGGTGTTATCTGTATATTTATAATGCCTTGAAACCCCATTCTCCTAGATGCTGTATAGACACATAGGATGCCAAGCTCCCCATCCCAAAGACCTTCCAAACTATTTAAGACTGGACACAAATGAAAATAACAGAAAGGTAGAGAAAGAGAGGATGTGGGTAACAGTAATTACATTCTGCTTCAGTCCATCTGTCAATTTGATTAATTGAATGGAGCATTTGAAGATACACTGATTTAATTGTAAGGCGCTTAGATACTAAGGTGATGAGCACCATAGAAAAGATGATAAATAAATAGCACATATTTGCATATAGTATCTATGCACATAATTTAAAAGGGCTCCTTTCCTCAGAAACTGAATTTGAGCAGCTGCTGTGCCACCATTGTAGAATTGTTTATATTATCTATTTGTGGAAGAAGCTGGTGCCAGCTTTCCGTGTGTTCCACAATTGTCTGCCTTCAAAAGTAATCTGCAGCCTTGCTGCTTACAGTACAGAACAGCAAATTATCATCACTGTGAAATTTGTTCTTGCCAAACTCAGTGACATGGTCTTTAGGGGTGATTTTTAAAGCTTTCTGCAGCTTTTCATGACTTTAATTACTCACATCTGGAGGCTGAAGTGAAATTTGAAATGCATTAAAACATGAACCCACTGTTGAGTAACCTCTATACACTGGAAGCAGTTTATTGGAGTATGTTTAGCTATGTAAATTTAAAGCACATTCAAATATCAACCACAAGAGGGGGAGATTGCATGCACTAAATAAGTGACACTGTTACCCTAAAATTTAGACGCCAATTAAATTATGTATAATCTACATATGATATGATGTTATCCTTATTGAGCATTTTATCCCACATCTTATTCACATGCCTATGACAAATAGCTGGGGAGTTATGAAAACCCTGGGAAGTTCTAGTGAAACAGAACTGTCATCTAATTACTGTTTTATTGCATGTATGGGACAAGCCCAGCCCAGTCTCACAGGAACAAAGGACACTTGCCTAGGCAGCAACAAAAGAATCTGTTAGACTCTTGAAGGAGTCACCCTACTCCCTTTGGTCAGTTTGGGATTACGGTGAGGTAATGCTCACCTGACTCTGAAGGAGAGGTAAAGCCAAGAGGGGAAGAAAGAACATGGTAAAAGGGAGAGATGTTTATCATGCTCTTCCTCTCTCTTCCACCTCCATCTACAGACATCACCACCAAGCGACTGACACGTTGATCAAAGGAGAGCCTGGCTGAAGGGCAACCAGCCAGCCTGTGGTGAGAAGCATCTAAGTTTGTAAGGGCACTGAAAGTGTTAAGATCAGCTTAGAATGCGTTTTGCTTTTATTTCATTTGACCAAATCTGACTTCTTGTTCTTTGACTTATAATCACTTAAAATCTATCTTTGTAGTTAATAAATTTGTTTGTTTATTCCACCTGAAGCAGTGTGTTTGGTTTGAAGTGTGTCTGAGACTCCTCTTAGGATAACAAGCCTAGTACATATCAATTTCTTTGTTAAATTGACCAACTCATATAAGCTTGCAGCGTCCAGTAGGCATAACTGGACAGTGCAAGACAGAGGTTCCTAGGGTTGTGTCTGGGACTGGAGACATTGGCTAATGTCATTCGGTTGCACAATCCAAGCAGCGGCTGGCCAAAAGTGCCCACTCACGTAGCTGGGAGCAGTTTACATGCCAGAGGCTGTGCGTGAACATCCCGGGAGTGGGGGTTCTCACAGCGGAGCAGGGTAAGGCTGGCTCCTAGAGTCCAGGATTGGAGTGACCTAGCAGATCAGGGTCTAGATAAACCAGGGGAATGTCACAGTGGCACAGCAAGCAGGGTGTATGTGCAGCTTGTTACTCCAAGTGGAGTTCACACTTTAAGCACTGATATTTGTGATTTTAAGTGAGTCTTAAGTGCAATGGCTAAGAACAGTCAAGAGGAGGTTACAGTTTTGTTATTTTCTGTTTGTTTATTTTGGGTGAGGGAAATAAGTACAAGAAAGCAGAAAAATGACTACCAGTGAGGCAGCTAAAAAACTATAGCTGGCCAGACTGGAAGCAGCAGAGAAGGAAAAGGACCGTGAGTTTCAAATGTGGCAGGCAGAGATGAGGCTCAAAGAAGAGGAGGCTGCACACCAAAGGGCTATGGAAGAAAAAGAGAGAGGAAGAGAGAAGAAAAAGAGAGAGAGAGAGAAAACACCAACTGGACCTGCTAGAACCAGAAGCCCCCGACCCCAACGACTCCCATCACTCCAAAAATCCACAAGTGGGAACACTTATGTCCTGCATAAAGTGAGCAGGAGGATATTGCTGAATATCTGACTACCTTTGAAAGACTGTGTGTAATACATGCAATCCCTGATGATAAGAGAGTTCCTATCCTGATTGCGAAATTAACTGGTAAAACTCGAAATGTATTCAATGGAATGTCTATAGAAGATACTTTAGACTATTATAAATTTAAAGATACTGTTTTGCGAAGTTTTCAGATTACCCCTGAAACATATATATCCCTCTTAGGAATGTTAAGAGGGATATTGGTATGAGTAATGAGGAATATGTAAACAAAATGAAAGATTTGTTGGGAAAATGGGTGAGGGGTAAAGAGGTGGCAAGTTTTGAAGGACTGCTTGATCTTGTTGGTCAAGAGCATTTCCTAAGCATATGTAAGGCTGATGTAAAGCAATGTCTATGGGACAAAGACGTAAAGTCTGTGGATGAGATGGCTTTTTTAGCTGATGCCTTTGAACAGAATCAGGCGTCTATTGAGGGCAGGCCACAGAAAGAGGGGTTTAAAACTGGTGGGAAGGGAGGAGCCCATTTTGCCCCTGGGAAGAGAGAACTGGGTTGGGAGCCTAAACATTCTCTTACCCAAAAACATTCCTCTAACCCAGTGGTTCCCAAACTTTAACAGCCCGCGAACCCCTTTCACTAAATTGTGAAATCTTGTGAACCTCCTCCTAAAAATGAATATTTTCAGGGATTTAAGTTTAAATTTCCTCAGTGTGATGGATGCCCCAACTGCCGGGCCCCGGAATCTATGAACCTCTGAAAAATATTTTTAATTGAAACTTTTTTTAATGAACATAGAAAAATCAGAAACCAAAAATGTTTCTGTAAAATGTTTTTTTTGGCTTTTGTTTAAAAAAAATGGTTTCGAATAAAAATAAATTCAATTTGGTTTTCAAAAATCAGAAAATGTTTCATGAAAACAGTTTTTGAAAATGGACCATTTTTCCGTTTCAGTTTTTTGTAAATTTTTGTTGGGGAATTTTGAAAAATGTGAAAAAAATTCAAAACTTCCTGTGAAAAATGCTTGGTATTTTTCACCCACCTCCAGTTTTGGGTGAGGTTGTGGCTGGTGGTAACAAGGAGGGCTGTGGTTCTGGCTTTAGATGAGATTTGGCAAACTACTGGGATTCGGGCTGCCGGCTCCCCCGCTGATGCGGGCAGGGCTTGGGCTGCCAGCCCCTACTGCCTTGGCCCCGCTCTCCCTGGGGCTCAGGCTGCCAGCCCCACGCGGAGCGCTGTGGTTTGAGCTGCTGGCTCCCCCCTCACCTGGGCAGGGCTCGGGCTGCTGGCGGCAACTGCCCAGCCCCGCTCTCCCTGGGGCTCGGGCTGCCAGCCCCACACAGAGCGCTGTGGTTTGAGCTGCTGGCTCCCCCCTGACCTGGGCAGGGCTCGGGCTGCTGGCAGCAACTGCCCGGCCCCGCTCTCCCTGGGGGTTGGGCTGCCAGCCCCGTGCGGAGCGCTGGGGTTTGGGCTGCCAGCTCCCCAGCTGACAGGGGCAGGGCTCAGGCTGCCGGTCCCAACTGCCCGGCCCCGCTCTGCCTAGGGCTCAGGGTGTCTGCCCTGCAACCGGGTCCCACCTGCTGTCCCCAATACCCGGGGTCCTCTGTCCGCCATTAGTGAATTTTTTCTGGCGAACCCCCTGTAACGTTCTGCGAACCCCCAGGGGTTCGCGAACCCCAGTTTGGGAACCACTGCTCTAACCCTCATCCCTAATCTCCTGTAAAAGCAGAAGAGCCCAAAAGGTGTTATCAGTGTAATTCCACTGATCACCTGAGGAATAAATGCTCTGTGCTAGGAGGAAGCAGGCAAGCAATAGCTCATGTTAGGTCTGCTGTCCTCAACACAGTAACCCCCCAAGCAATTGAAATCTATCATATTGGTTTTGTGAGGTTAGCCTCTGCAGAACCAGATATGGAGCATGTTAAGGCTGTCCAAATGAATAGCAGGGAGTACTTGGGGCAGAAGAAAACAGGAGCCCAGATCTCTCTGTATTAAGCAGAGTGTGGTCCAATATGTTAAGCAGAGTATAGCCAGTATGTTATCTGGCCAAATGGCAGAGATTGTGGGTGTGGGCGAAAACAGATTCCTCATACCACTAGCTAAAATCCATGTGATCTGGGAAGGTTTGCAAAGTGTTTTGACTGTTGGGCTAATAGAACACCTCCAGGTGACAAATTACTCACCAAGATCTTAAAAACCTGTCTTTAGGGGGGGGGAGGAATAGCTCAGTGGTTTGAGCATTGGCCTGCTAAACCCAGGGTTATGAGTTCAATCCTTGAGGGGGCCATTTAGGGATCTGGGGCAAAAATCTGTCTGGGGATTGGTCCTGCTTTGAGCAGGGGGTTGGACTAGATGACCTCCTGAGGTCCCTTCTGACCCTGATAGTCTAGCTGACCTGCTCCTTAGTAATGACTTTTTCCATGTAACTCAGATTAAAGTATTTGCCTGCAGCAAGAGGGAGTTTTATGCTGGGACCCCAAGGGAAAGGGTGAGGTCTCAGGAATGGCTGAGAGAATGAGAGAGAGTGTCCTTGATTCTTCTGCAGTGGGGGAAGCCACATGCTTCCAGGTGGGAGGTTGGTTGAGACCAACTCCTACACTACAGCTGGAGGCAACAACACATCAGGAAGGGATGGGGGGTGGGGGTGTAATGCCTGCCAGGGAGAGAACTGTCCAGGTTGTTAGCTGCCAGCAGGTTGAAGCTGAACCAGAGACAAACCTGGCTCTAGGGAGCATAGAGAACTGTGTCCCAGAAGAGAGCCCAGAGAAGGGGCAGGGAATCTCAGAAACCACTGAGGTGGGTGAGGATTCTTATGACTCTGTAACACAGGGAAGCAGTGTGCTTCCAAGTATGGGAGGGGCTGAGACTAGCTCCTTTCCAGCAGCAGGCAACATGCACTCAGGTGCAGGGGCAGGAGCGGTGTTGTCAGTGATTAATGAAACTGTCTCAGTTGTTAGCTGACAGAGTTTTGCAGATGAACAAGGTATAGAACCCTTCCTAGGGAGCACAGAGATATGTGTCTTACGAGGGGGCCCAGAGGAGGAAACTGGGGAAGGAATAGTAGGGGTACAAGAATGTCTCCTCACTAGTCGCTTGGAGCAGGATGCCCAGGACACAAGGAGGATGGCTGTGTCAGCATCTGTGCACCCAGGCACTCAGCCTGTGACCCAGGTTTTGAGAAGGAACTGTGTAACTGACCTCCTGGAGGGGAGCAGTCACACAGCTGACTTCTCAGGGACAGAGAAAGCGGTGGCAGAGGGTACACCAATCCAGGTCCCAATTTTTCAGGATGCTATTTCTGATAAGTTTTTGGAAAGTAACCGTGTCTCTTTAAATCAAGATGCAGCTCCAAAACCTGTGATAACAGAGGAGTTGGGACCAGGAAATTGCCAGGTGGTAGATTGCCAGAATACAAATGACCCAACTGAGAGAGAAGGGGGTGTTTTCCCCCACGCTGGTGGGACACAGAGAACAGTTATGGGAAAGCTGCTGGGAAAAGGTGGATCTGATCAAAGGGTAAACACACCTAGCCCACAGAGCACAGATCACAGCCCTCTAGGGGACAGGGAAGGACTCAGTGCTGGGAGGGGGAAACACAGGGTAAACCCAAAAGGGAAGCTGGATTTTCTGCATATGTACAGTCCTGGGGTGGGAGACCGCTCGCCAAAGGGCCAGCTAATGTGCAGAATTCCCCTGAACACCTATCTTGCCTGAGGCACCAAAATTCCAGAAACATGATTAAATTAAGAACCCACACAGAGGGGAACACTGGAAGGAAAGAAAAGCCAGTGACTGATTACATGGAAGAGAGTGAAAGGACACCATGGATAATGAACAAACTAGCCTCAGACTATAATATCTGAACAGAGGGTGTGGTATCATAAAGATACTTATAAATGCACATCTGAGATAAAAAATTTGGTATTAATGTTAAGTTTTGGGGATAAGAATTTTGACATGGATGTTAAACCTTATGATAATGTTACTTTTCAATTAATTCCTGTAAACAAGTTTAAAGCTTATCACAGCAGAGAAAGCATAAAAAACCTGGTTTCCTGTGTGTGAATGGGGAAACTGAGGCACACTGCCTCATGGCCTTAATGGCTGGATACCAAGAGAACTATAACACAAGCTGCCTTCAAGATAGTCAGTGACTTACCCTCTTGCAGTAAATTAAGGGGGGAGGTGTTACCCCCCCTTGTATTCCCTGTACCCCTATGTTCGTCCTTATAATATGACTGTGTGGTATCCAATGCAAAGTTTGTCATGTCGGGTATCTTCGGAAGGCTCATGATGAACTGAGCATGGTTGTTATAGTAATGTTATAAGTTGTAATTTCATGTATATAGTTATGAGGCTGAAAATGTGTCCCCATGGCTTAAAACAAGCTCAGGCAAAAACTCTCCAAGAGCAGAGGGGCAGTTCACACCTCATCAGGGCATGTATGGGACAACCCAGCCCAGCCTCACAGGAACAAAGGACGCTTGCCCAGGCAGAAACAAAAGAATCTGTTAGACTCTCGAGGGAGTCACCCTGCTTCCTTTGGTCAGTTTGGGATTACGGTGAGGTAATGCTCACCTGACTCTGAAGGAGGGGTAAAGCCAAGAGGGAAGAAAGAACATGGTAAAAGGGAGAGACATTTGCCATGCTCTTCCTCTCTCTTCCACCTCCATCTACAGACATCACCACCAAGCGACTGAAGCGCGGATCAAAGGGGAGTCTGGCTGAAGGGCAACCAGCCAGCCTGTGTGAGAAGCATGAAAGTGTTAAGATCAGCTTAGAATGTGTTTTGATTTTATTTCAGTTGACCAAATCTGACTTCTTGTTCTTTGACTTATAATCACTTAAAATCTATCTTTGTAGTTAATAAATTTGTTTGTTTATTCTACCTGAAGCAGTGTGTTTGATTTGGAATGTGTCTGAGACTCCCCTTAGGATAACAAACCTGGTACATATCAATGTCTTTGTTAAATTGAACAACTCATATAAGCTTGCAGTATCCAGTGGGCATAACTGGGCATTGCAAGACGGAGGTTCCTAGGGTTGTGTCTGGGACTGGAGACATTGGCTAGTGTCATTCGGTTGCACAATCCAAGCAGTGGCTGGCCAAAAGTGCCCACTCATGTAGCTGGGAGCAGCTTACATGCCAGAGGCGGTGCATGAACATCCCGGGAGTGGAGGTTCTCACAGCAGAGCAGGGTAAGGCTGGCTCCCAGAGTCCAGGATTGGAGTGACCTAGCAGATCATCAGTCCAGATAACACCAGGGGAAAGTCACAATAGTTAATATATGCTTTTATTTTTTCATGAAATGTAAAAGTTAAAGATTCTCTGTAAAAACACAAATTCCACGTTTTTCTGTGGCAAATGGATTTCTAGAATCCCTGGTAATAACAGAACTTGTTGGAACTAAGTGTTACTGGCACATATAACATGGGGCAAGGGAGGGAAATTACTTTTGTATCTAAATGCAGAAGTGACAATAGCAGAATACGAAGGACAAGAGAAGCAGAACATGTCATTCCCATTATCCAGCCATAAGTTTAAATGTGACAGAAAATGGGTTTAAAGACTTTTAAGATCATAGAAATATTTGTCAAAAAAGAAAAACAAGGTTTTTAACAATGAGAACATAGTACCATAGCATTATCAGTGATGACAGTAACTATCTCATTATTTCAAAGCAAATTGTAACATAGTACAGCAGTGCAGCCCATCTGCTTGGTGCCAAGGACATGTAAAGTCATATGGTCATGCAACAAATTGATGACAGAAAAGGATTGCTCTGTCCCTAAATGGCTAACTTAATTAACTATGCTGTAGGTTCTCTATATTCTGAGATGCACCTTGGAAGAAAGTCATACCAAAGGAAGATTCAAACGTTCAATGCTTTTATTTCACAAATGCATGAATATTTCAGCAAACATGTAGTATCACCACTAAGGCTATGTTTTAGTCATGGGTATTTTTAGTAAAAGTCATGGACAGGTTACGGGCAGTAAACAAAAATTAATTGCCTGTGACCTGTCCATGATTTGTACTATATACCCCTGACAAATCTCGGGGAGGTAGGATTGCCTGGGGGTGCTGGGGTGCTGGGGATGGGGGCTGCTGGTGCTGGGAGGGAGGGTGGGTGGCAGCGCACAGCTCGGGACCTCCGCTGGTAGCAGCAGAGGCAGTTGGCGGGGCTGTCTGGCTCCCTAATTGGCTCCGTGCCTCCCCGAAAGCGGCGACATCCCCCTTCACTCAGCTCCTAGGCGGAGGCATAGCCAGGCAGCTCTGCGCACTGCCACCATCCCGACTGCCAGCTCTGCAGCTCCCATTGGCCAGGAATGGTGGCCAATGGGAGCTGTGGGGGCGGTGGCTGCAGGGAGAGGCAGCATGCAGAGTTGCCTGGCCACGCCTCCACCTAGGAGCTGAGGGATGTCGCTACTTCCAGGGAGCCTCCCCCCCAAGGAAAGCACTGCCCAGAGCTCTCACCCCCTCCCGTGCCCCAACACCCAGCCGTGAGCCCCCTCCCATACCCAAACTCCTCCTGCTGTTGGGGGGTTGCAGTGACCAGAGACTGCCCCAGTAGCGGTCAGTGTGACTGGCCCGGGGGCCGTCCGAGCTGCTCAGGCAGGCCGGGCCTGGGCCAGCCACGCTGGCCGCTGCAGAAGTCATGGAGGTCCCAGAAAATCGTGGGCTTCCGTGACCTCTGTGACAAAGTCTCAGCCTTAATCATCACTAATATTTTTTCCATACAGCAGTGAGGCCCAAAGAGCAAATAAAACTATGGCATATTAGTGTTACTGACTTATACTCTTTATCAGATGTTGAAAAAGAATTGTAAAGTGAAAAAAAAGTTCAGATATAAATATGCACCAAATCTATTCCTGGTGCAACTTCATTGATTTTAATGAAAAAAAGTCTCAAAGTATTTCAATTTGGGTACCTAAATACTCAAGACACCCAGAATTAGAGGCCACCTTTGAAAATTTGCCAACATATCTTCCTTGTTGTGCCAGTCTCTCCCATCGATATACTGTGGTAATATGTACTTCTCATGGGAATTAAGGCTTAGTTCATGGAGTCACATGAAGGAAAATTGACCCAGTAAAGCTACCCTGACTTGAAAATATAACTAACCTTTAACTTGTAGTTAATGGATTACTAACATTTATTTATAATACAGAAAATAATATATAATTAAATAAATACAATAAAATACACCACCAAGGCTGTGCAAACATAATGGCTCAGTATAAAATAAATATTAAATTTTAATATTGACATTTATGATGACCACTAAAATATAAACCCTTTTATGCTGGCAACATGTCATAACATTTAAATATCATTCCTAAAATATTAAGATGGTTCAATAAAATAATTAATAGATATTAAAGAAATTACATATGTTAGCTTACTGTATATTATATTAATCATGTATGTTAATTTATTGTCGTACAATATGTCAATATTATAAATTACTTGTTTCGGTTGTACTGTTTAATGTTAAATACAAATAAGACCATATACATTTACATGCAATTGATATTCTTTCAGACATGATAGTATAATTCTGTGAAAATACAGGTAATGTTTATTACTCCTTAGAGCAATCACATTCTCCAGTTTAGTTCTGGGCTTTCTAAAAGAATGTGCTTTCTTCATAATGTATTGAGAGTCTACAGAAGTCAAAAGAAAATAATTACAAAAAAGTATTCACATTAATTTTTGTAATTTTTGTAATTAACAGTTTTATAAAGCATACTCTTACTCATAAAAGTAATTCCTATTTGAGTAGTCTCATTGACTTCAATGAGATTACTCACATGACTAAGGACTACTCATGAGCAAGAATTGCAGGAATGTGGTCCCTTATCTTTTGAAGCCATGTTTTTAGTTTAACATGCCTAACCATTGAGCTCAATTCTGCTCTCAGATATCACTCTCTGAGTGCAGGAATTGGGCCAATTAACCTTTTTCTCCAGTACCATTATAACCCTAGTAAATTGTACAGCTATATAAATATCACACCATATTCTAACAACTCTTTGGAGGCAAGGCAATGGAAACTGTAAAGTAACTGACACTACCACATTATTCCCTGATCATTGGATAATTCTGCAGTCCTTAGTTAGGCAAAGCCCCCATTGAACTCCATGGGAGATACAGCTGATTAAGTACTGCCAGATCGGTTCCTTTGTAATTATTTGTCACCAATGTACATATATCAGGATTCTGTGTACCATCATTGTTAGTATCTGCAGTTGTATTATTGTGGGCTGTGATTGTATGTAACCTCTCGGGGGGAGGGAGGAGCTATGACAGGTGTGAGACCAAGAGGGGTGGTGGTGGTATTAAAGGACTATATTGAACAATGTGCCAGACAAAACAGTCTTTTGGAACACATGTTAAGTGGTTTTCCTGGGCAATAGCTAGGAGAAGTGAATGCAAATTCCCCACTTCCTGTTATGCAAAAACCCAGTCTTTTGAAGTTATACCCTGAGGCATGAGCCATTGTCTGCTGATCAGCTGTTATATGAGGCCAAGATCAAAGGCCCAAGTTATTATAAAGGAAAGACTGAACTATTCACGGCTCTTCTGGTTCTGAACCTGGGACAGTTATGAACTTGTAACACACAGGGTAAACTCAGTTGTGAATTCTGAACATGTATATAGATTCTTTTATGTTTTTATATTTTTTCTGTAATGCTTTCACTTTAACAATAAATGTGCTTGCTTATAAAGAGCTGTATGGTAACTTATAATTTTGGACAATTATGCTGTTCATAACCTCTGGAGAGAAAGCAAAGTGCAGAAGTTGGCCTTTGGCCTTTTAGGTGGTCTGGCTTGCTGGGGATATCACAGTGTAGGCAGGGAACTGTGCAGCCTAGAAAAGCCTCAGTCATAAGTAAGAGAAATGTGGGTCTTTGCCTGAGGAGCTGGGAGCCTAGAAGGGGTGCTCTTAAGGGTACCATGGAGGGGGAATACAGGTGCTGTGGCTCTGACCTGTGACAGATGTATGAAATGTAAACATTTTAAAATAGTTGAGTAGAAATGACTGAGAGAAATGTTGCTAATTCATGGGATAACAGAAGTGGGGAAACTAGGAATAAAGTCAAGGCATATGTTAAACTGACAAATTATCTTAACTCACACATCCATTTTTATTACTGAAACATTGGTGTCAGAAGGGCAGAACAAAAGTAACTTCTTAACCAAGCTACATGTCTTACATTTGTCCTCTCCATGCCCTTGTGTAACACTGATGTCTCTAAAGGTAATTGCTACTCCTCTGATAGGATGCATTGTGTAATTTACTAGTTGTTTGTGCTTTAAGGACAGCAACGTGCTCGCCATAGATGAGGAAAAGTTAAAGCCACTTAATGCACAGGTGTAAAATGCTTTATGATCTTTAGGCAGCACATAGCATTGTACATGATTTAGCCTGGAACAGTGGGTCAAATCATTTTCTGGTATAACTGCATTAACTTCAGTGTAGCTGCAATAGCAGACAAATTGGCTGGCTATTTTAAAACAAACAACATTCAATTTTTAATGACTGCATCTACTACCACCTCTTTTTTATCTGTGCCTTAAATTTTGCTTTCCTCTTGAATTATAGTTATGAGCAAAAAAAATCATTTCAGTCAGCTCTTTCACATGGTTTCATTCTCATAAATTATACATAGGTTTTGTTTACAGATATTTTATTGGATTTAAAGACATTTCTTAGTCATTGTTAGATATGCAAAATATAGCACAGCTTTAAGAAAAAAATTAAAGGAACATATCTATTTTCAAATAAAAATCTGAGTGAAGCATCACTATATATATATTTGACGAAATACAGATATAAATAATGGCGAGAGTTTTACCATGGGTTATGATTCCATCAGATGCCCAAAGCAAAACAGGATTAGACTTAAACAGTGCTTGGAGAGAAGACCGCCAAGGAAAGTCAGATTGCTATAATAAACACTATTTGTGATTCTGTTGGTGTCGTTCTTTCCCCTGACTCAATGCTGACTGTAGCCCACCAAGTGATAGTTAAAAATACTATGGGCCTGATTCTCTATTCCCTTGAACCTGTCATTTACACCTTGATAAACTGCACATCCAACATGTCCTAGCATTTTACATCAATTTTACTCACTTTACATGGGTGTAAACTACTAGACAAGGACAAAGCAGTGGAGAATGAGGCCCTGTATTTTTGATGAGACGTGACAATTAAGTTGTAAAAAAAGACTCCACCCTAGATTTTGCAAGAATAAGTGTTAGCTTCAGTGTCCTGATCAAATCTGAAACTGGGTTATTATACTATATAGTTACTTATATTTTTTTCTTGCGGTTTCATTTTGATACTTTTCACTTTTCCTGAATTGTTCTGAACATTTGCTTTGCATTAAGAACAAACAGCTGTGTTCTAACCCAAGTGACGGTTGCTTTCAGTGGGAGGATTGTGAAGTACATCATATTTAAGCATAGTTTGTAAATAATTTGGGGATTATCTAGGGAAAAAAAGTAGTATAAAAGTAGATGTTACCTTCTTGACACTAAAATCTCTTGATACCAATAGCAAACTGTTTACTATTTTTTGTTAACAGAATTTGACCTAAATCTTATTACAAACTACAGATTTATTTAAAGAACAGGCTCTTTAAATTTACAAAATTTCATTTATGTTCTTACGAAAGTCATCTTAGTAAATGTTGGCTAACTTCATCCGGCTTGTCTAATACCAAATTATTAAGCCACTGCTGTTTTTGTCTTTATTTCCTTGTAATAGAGCAGGTAACATCTGAGAATACCTGGCACTGACTGGTGCAATCTTGATCTAAGACTGATATGTTAGGTTAAAAGTGGCCATTATGGCCTGCACATATGGGAGATGTCAATTGCAACTAGACTCATGGGGATCTGGTAGGTTTAACCATTCTATAGTCACATGCACTGTGTCTCACTAAAATCACAAGAATCCAACTGAAGAATTAAAATCTTATTTCTGCCATCTCAAATATTAGAGAAAGACAGTGTATATTAGGCACTTCTGGAAACACTTTCACTAGGATGTATGCATGAAAGCATAAGATTCTGCTTTTACCCTGCTCTTTTTTGCAGTTAGCACTGGACTAAAAATATTAATATAGTTCTATGAACTACCTGTGTTAAATCCCAATCCTAAAAGGCTCAGTTGGGCAGACCCATTCACCAGCACAGAGCCCCACTGACTTCAATGGTGTGTATGCATAGCCAATTGCAGGATTGGGGGCTTATATTGTATAGTGTTTGAAACAGAAATATTAGCCACAAATAATAGCCACAAAGAGAGAGTCAATTCCAGACATTAATACTGACTTGACTTTTCCAAAATGCCAGCCCAATGCACATGTGGTATTTTCTAAAATTATCCAGATAGTCTCAACTATCAGAAAAGATTTCTATAGCTTTTCCCCCTGGAATTTTAATTTTTTTACATTGCTTAAGAAGAGTACATGCTATAGCCAAATGCTTAGTATAATTCTGTCTAGCATAGCATGAGTTTACTGTTTCAAATATATTGTCACTACAGTATACATTATGGCAAATTCAGACCCCAGTGTTCGGACCAAGTAGCTGGGCTGAGCACTGGGAACAAAAGGAATCTTTCCCACCCATGTTGTGGAAAATTACAGAACCCTTCTGTGAAGGCTACTTTCAGGCCAGTACCCCTTCACAGGACAGATGTCTGTCTCCCTTCCTTATTTCCAATCTCCCCATGCTTGTCTCTGTGCGTGGAACCCAGCAACCCTAATTAGCACCTCTTCCTCTGTGAAAGATCCACTTTGGAGGTGGGGGGCTAAATTTGCCCCAGGAACTATATGTAGATGAATAGTAATACTAAAAATCCATTGCAAGTTTAACATTCTTATTATAATAGCTTACTATGTTAAAAAAATCTAAGCAATATACTTAGTCTAGTGGTTACCATATAGTATTTCTACACCTAAGGTGGATTGTGAGGTACAAAGTGAAAGTACATAGCTTGAAGTGTCTTTTAGTTCAGTTAAAACACGGACTATTTACAATTTTTTAAAAAAAATCCATTACTTGACTTTAGAAATACTTGTCCACTTTGATTTTAAAAGTGTGGGGTTTTGGGTATTTTTCAGTACTGTATTTGGTATTTTATATGCACTGAAACACACACACACTTCCAATTTAGTTAATTGAAGCAATAATATCTAGAATTTGTGATACAAACTACTGAAGAGGCTAGCCCAGTGACTTACGGCTGGTCTACACTAACACTGTAAGTCAAGCTAAGTTACGTTACTTCAGTTTAGTAAATTACGTAACTGAAGTCGACGTAACTTAGGTCGATTTACAACAGTGTTTACACCGTGCTATTGTTGACGGGAGACGCTTTCCCGTTGACATAGCTTCCACCTTTCGGGGAGGTGGAGTACAGATGTCAATAGGACAGCACTCTCCCATGGACTTAGCGTGTCTTCACCAGACTCACTAAATCAATACCGCTGCATTGATCGCAGCAATGCTGATTTAGCCAGTAGTATAGACATGGCCATAGTATGTAGCACTATACACTTGACAGATGGAAGACCAAGGTTTGAGAGCAACCTCAAGAATCTTGCTCTTTTGGCCTACTTATGTTTGGCAACACTACCGAGATGACAATCTGCAAAGGTGCAGGAGGTTGCTGTGTGAATCACACACCATACAGCAATTGCTTACTGAATGGTGTCAGTCTCAGAGGTTGTCTGACAACAGCTTCAGGATGAAGACAGCAAGTACAGGAGTAGGGAAAACAGGCCACAATGAAATAAAACTGTAAAAATCATTATTCCCTTCACACTAAATATCCAGAGTCAATGCTTTGTGAATGTGAAGGCCTCTTTGGCATTTGCTCTTGCTGTTGTCAATGCAGCAAGGGTAAACTGACACAATGATGTTTACAGCTCCTCTGCTAGGGTTAAACAAAAATTAATCATATTTCTACTCCATTAGTTATGAAGGAAAAATATCAACACAATTTTCTTGCTCAGTGATTTATCCACTGGGGCATTCATGAAGATACAAGTAACAGTGCATAGATATTACAAAATTAAACCCCTATTACTTTACTTCTTGAAAAGTGATGTTGCTCTGCAAATTATTCAAATGACATCTGAAAAGAAGTTGCATATAAACCCTATGTAAAAGTTGATATACATGATTACCATAAAAACAAACAATTCTACAACATAAGTTATCAATAGAACATGTTTATAATATAATATACACTTTTTGCAAAAAACTATAGCAACAGCTAAAAATAATATGTTTTAAATACTTGTGCATTTAAGTAGACTGTTATAACTCATAATGTTTCAAAATGCTCCAGAGTACACTGCCTTACAGATGACCATGGGTCTCTGTATTTATTAAACTGAATCATCTGACAATGAAACTCAGTTAAGGCTCTTGGCATTGGTGTGACTTCTTCCCATTCAGACCTGTTGCTATGGTAGACTTGTACTTCATCTGTAATTTCATCTGGAGCATAGTCACCACCTAGTATGTAAATTTTATCTTCTATTCCAACTGCTCCTGCATTAAAGCCAGCACATTCAAAAGATCCTTCCCCTTTCCAAACACAAGTTTCTGGACAAAAACTATAAACCTTGTAGGTGGAAAGGTCACATATATACAATGTGCAGTTCACTGGAACAGCTTTGATTAAAGTTGCATGAAAAAACTGCCCAAACTCTGCTACAAGCTCAGACCATTGATCAGTCATAGCATTGTACTTAAAGAAACAATCCAGAGATGGATTAAAGGCATCAGTAATCTCTACTTCAGCACCAAGGACATAAATTATATTTTGACATGCACTTGCTTCTGGATAGTATATGCCTCTTGGTAACGGGCTTACAGATTTCCATTCTTTGGAGAGAGGATTGTAAGATTCTACATCCAAAAGACTTCTGATGTCCTGAGCTCCTTTAGTCTTTCCACCTATTATAAATAACTGATTTAGAGTCACGACAGATGTGTGCATAGTCCTTGGTTTTTTCATAGTTGACACTATGGAGAAATCATTGCTGACTGGGCAGTAGCACCAAGTCTGATCAGTGGCATCATGAAAGGGTTCAACAATATGAAGTCTAACAGTCCTACAGCAGTTCCCTTTGCACCCACCAGTTATAAATATTTTTTCTCCATAACTAGATAAACTTGACCCTGGCAGATCAATGATGTGTGTGGGGGGCAGTTCTCTCCATTTATCAGTTTTGCTATTATAGCAAAATGTGTGTCTGTTTTCCCCATTTTCTTCAGTCTTGTGAACAAATATATATTTTTCTGTTGTTGAAGGACGAGCATCTGGAAATAGTCCACTGGAGTTTTGTACACTTTTAATTGCATCATTGATTATTCCTAAGCAGTCAGTGCTCTGAAGCAAATATTCTTCAGAATGCAACAAGTCCTTCAGTGTCTTTTCAGATAACTGATGTAATCTCACTTTTTTAATCAAGTGATGGAGATGCTTCTGTCTTGTTTCTAAATTATGTTTGGTCCACAGCAGGACAGCTTTCAACACAGATTCTTCCTCCGGGACATATAGCTCATCTGCTTCAATACATTTCTGTAATATCTCAAAATTCATCTCCAAGAAATCACTAGATTTGAGTAGCAAGGAAAAGCAGTGCTGTGCAAATTCTAGTGCATGATCAAACAAATGAACAGAACCATAACTTTCTGATATAGACAACAATTGTAAACAGTTCCCAAGATCAACACTTTCTATTAGAAATTCACTGCAAGCTTTGGAGAGGTGTGAAACTTGAAGAAATGATGACAACTGGAAGAACATTTCCACATTATCATTTGTTATCTCAGTTTTTCCTGTATAGGCATAATCGAGAAAAGCCTTCACTGCCTTGGGTGATAAATTACTAATAGTAACATTCCCATCATCTCTTTCTTTCATGTTAACCTCAAACATGGCTCTGCAAGTAAAATATAGGAGACATATACACAAATTAAATAACATTATAGATCTAGCAAACAGAAAACAAGAAAACACTATACTGAGAGGGAGAAAAATAATCTAGATCAGTGGTTCTCAACCCGGGGTACACATACCCCTGGGGGTACGCAGAGGTCTTCCGGGGGTACATCAACTCATGTAGATATTTGCCTGGTTTTACAACAGGCTACATAGAAAAGCACTAGTGAAGTCAGTACAAACTAAAATTTCATACAATGACATGTTTATACCGCTCTATCTACTATACACTGACATGTAAGTACAATGTTTCTATTCCAATTTATTTATTTTATAATTATATAGTAAAAATGAGAAAGAAGCAATTTCAGTAATAGTGTGCTGTGACACTTTTATATTTTTGTCTGATTAAGTAAGCAAGTAGTTTTTAAGTCAGGTGAAACTTGGGGGTGCACAAGACAAATCAGATTCCTGAAAGGGATACAGTAGTTTGGAAAGGTTGAGAGCCACTGATCTAGATGGTGTAATAAAATAATACAGGAGATAAACTGAGTGGGGCTAAAATATGAAGGGCCTCAAAGGTCAAGACAAGAAGCATATGTTAGATATGGTGGAAAAGGAGGAGCCAATGGAGGAACAGAGAAGGGTGACCTGATCAAAGGGATTGGCCAGGAAAATGATCTTGGTAGCAATATTTTCAATAGATTTATGGCGGGGGAGGGAAAAGACTGCAGCTGTCAAGACCGGAGAGGAGGAGGAGGTTGTCATAGCCAAGACATGAGATGGTAAGAACCAAGATGAGCTTTGACAGTGTGGACAGAGAGGAAAGGATCAATAGTTTAAATATTATGTTGGAAGAAGCAGGATTCAGGCAAAGCCTTGATGGTGGGTTGAAAGAGAGGGCTAATATCCAGGTTACAGGCCTGAGCAACTGGGCAGACAGTGGTGTTCTCCATAGTTATAACAAGGGGTTGGGGATGGTGGAAAAAATCAGGAGCTTAGCTGTGGCCTTGTGGAATTTAAGTTGACATCCACAAAGAGATGGCAGAAAACGAGGTTGAGATGCAGGATTGGATGGAGGGAATTAAACCTGATAGCAGAAAGGTAGATTTTGAGTCAGTGTAAAGATGGTAGTTAAAGCCATGAGCAGGTATCACCAGTCAATAGGGTATAGGAGAGAAAAAATGAAGGGACTAAGGGCAGAGCCTTGTGGAACCTCTCCTCTCATCTGATCCCATGATACATTATCCTAAATGATTTAAATGTAAAATGTCACTGCGACAGATGGGGCTGTTCCAGAACCCACACACTGATATACCCAGGAGCAAATACAATCCCAAAATAAAGCCCTTCTCTTCTGAGATACAAGCACACTCCCATGGTAAATGTTCTTACGCTGAGTTTCTGACTGACAGTCTCCTTCTGTAATAAGAACATCCTTTCCCCCATTCTCGTCCCTGACTTCTTTGCGACTGGTTTATAAACCAACTGTGTCTGGTTGTCTGACAGTCCCAGAATCTAAGCAACTTCCTGCGTAGCCCCTATATTCTGCCAAACAATGGAAGGGAGAGATTTTTTTAATATGATTCTTGTGTGGTCCCAGTGTCCTGTGTCCCCTAGAGAGGGAAGTTAGTATGGACCCAGTCACACGTATCTCATAATAAGATCACAGCTCCAGCACTGAACCCTCCATACACGCACACTTATTGTCACCAAGAGCATGTCTACACAGTAAGCCTCCCAGCCTGGGTCAACAGATTTGGACTCATGGGGCTTGTGCTACCATGGTCAAAATATCTGTGTAGACAGTGCTTTAAAGTCGCATCTGGAGCTCAGAAGCCTATACCCTTCCCTAGGCTTCAGAGCCCAACTCGCAACATTTATACAGCTATTTTTAGTGAAGTAGCATGAGCCTGAGTCCAACAGCTGAATTTGGCTCATGGTATTCTGCAATATTTAAAAATGACATTCTTCAAATTGTACTGTAACTTGTTTTGATTATATTTGGATTACTCAATACATACTAGCTATGGATTAGTGAGATGCTAAGGTGGGGAGCCTGGGATCAGTGAAGTTTGCATACTAATAACTGCTGGTGAAAAGACAATGCTGGTGACATCACACTCCCTGTAAACCAACAAAGAACCATGGAAATGTAGAGCAGGAACATATCTCAAGAGTCATCTAGTTCAGAGATTCTCAAACTGGGGTCAGGCCCCTCTGGGGGGGAGGCGTGAGAAGCTTTAGGGGGAAAAAAAACTTACTGAGCACATTTTACCCACAGCAATGAATAACTAGCAGAGCTGATTGCTCCAGACATATCAGACCCTCAGATGACACTGTGCATTTTGATGGATATCTTTTAAGCTTGCATAGCATTATATGAAGTCATTGCCATCTGTATGTTAATCCATTTGCTATGACATGGTGTGCACATTTCATTGTAAGCAGCGACCACAGTTGCAGTTTTGCTCTTTTTACAATGGATCATTGGCTCTGTTGGAATCAATGCCTTACTGTTTTTAATATTTAGAGAGAGTTGCATGTTGATTTTTTTGTATTGGTATATGTACTTGTGTGGTGGGAAGGTGTGTGTGTAAACTACTACAGACACAAAGAAGGGACATGTGAGCAAATAAGCATGAGAGCCACTGATCTAGTCTATTCCTCTTTGCTGAGGCAGGACCAAATATACCTAGACCATCCCTGACATGTTTGTCTAGCATGTTCTTAAAAATTTCCAATGAGGGGGATTCCACAACCTCCCATGATAACCTGTTCCAGTGCTTAATTATCCTTATAGTCAGAAAGATTTTCCTAATATCTAACCCTAATCTCCCTTGCCACAGATTAAACTGATAACATTGTCCTAACTTTAATGGACACGGAGAACAGTATAAACAAGTCATTGTCTATATGAAATTTTAGTTTGTACTGACTTCACTAGTGCTTTTTTATGTAGCCTATTGTAAAACTAGGCAAATAACTAGATGAGTTGATGTACCCCTGGAAGACCTCTGCATACCCAGCCTGCAGACCTCTGCGTACCCAGCATGCAGAGCTGCCTGGCCATGCCTCTGCCTAGCAGCTGAGCGTGGGGAATGTTGCTGCTTCCGGGGAGCCAACCAGGTAAGCACCGCCCAGAGCCTGCCTCACCCTGTCCCATGCCTCAACTTCCTGCCCCCTCATACACCCAAACTCTGCTGTTGAGGGCGTGGGGTGGCGTGCGGGGGCCTGAGACTGCCCCAGCAACGGCTAGAGCGACTGGCGCAGGGGCTGCCTGAGCTGTCCCTGAGCCAGGTGCACCGGCCGCTGCAGAAGTCACGGAAGTCATGGAAAGTCATGGAATCCGGGACTTTTGTGACCTTCATGAAACTCACAATCTTTCTTATCACCCTATTATCTTCTAGGTGCTTACAAACGGCTTAATAATTTGTTCCAGTATCTTTCCAGCAACTGAAGTTAATCTGACTGGTATGCAATTCCCCAGGTCTTCTTTTTCCCCCTTTTTAAAGATAGGTACTATGTTTGCCCTGCTCCAGTCCTCTGGGACTCACCCATCCCTGAAGAAAATCACTAATGGTCCTGAAATTGCTTCAGCTAGTTCCTTAAATACCCCAGGTGAATGTCATCAGGCCCAGCCAACTTGAATACATATAGCTTATCTAAATATTTTTTAACTTATTCTTTCCCTATTTTGGCTTGTATTCTTTCTCCCTTGTTGTTAATATTAATTGTGTTAAGCATTTGGTCAATATTAACCTTTAGAGTGATGACTGAAGCAAAATAGCATTAAACACCTCAGTTTGTGCTGTCCATTATTAGCTCTCCTTCCCACTAAGTAGTGGATCTACACTTTGCCACGTCAACCGCCTGCCCCACCTAGGTTCTAAATGAAACCATGAAAAACTAAGATATTTAGTGTTGCTCCTTTCTATCCAGGTCTACAATACAAACTTACATCGGTATAACAATGTTGCTCAGGGGTGTGAAAAATCCACACCCCTTAAGCAACGCAGTTAAACCAACCTAACCCCTGATGTAGACAGTGCTCTATAGATGGGAGAGTTTCTCTTGTCCCCATAGCTACTGCCTCTCATGGACATGGATTAATTACACTGATGAGAGAAGCTCTCCCATCGGCACAGTAGCATCTTCACTGAAGCGTTGCAGCATTTTAAGTGTAAAACTGCCCAGAGGCTTCTACTGCTGAGAGGCGGTAGGATAGTTTCAGGCAGTCACTGCTCCTGTAAGCAACTCAGCTGTAGGAGTGAAGAGGATCCAACTGGTGGAGAGAATAGAAAGAAACATCCCCTCTCTTATCACTCCTCCCTTCTTCACCAGTAGTTCTTGAGAAACATTACTTCCTTTGTGCAGAATTCAGGATAGCTGAGGGAAAGAAAAATATCTTGAACATCAGCCTTATTTTTGCTGAAAGGGGAAGAATGACCCATAGCTCCTTCAGCTTCTCATTCTCTCCCCATCTTTGCTTATTCCCATCACTAGCTTGAATGTAGAGAAGTGCAGGGGTAGCTATCTTAAGAACTGCTGCAGAAAGAGGCAGGAAGTAGGGTTACGGAGGCAACCTTTCTAAAGGTCTCCTGCTACACTTAAACAACAAGGAATCTGGTGGCACCTTAAAGACTAACAGATTTATTTGGGCATAAGCTTTCATAGGTAAAAACCTCACTTTGATGCATCTGAAGAAGTGAGGTTTTTACCCACGAAAGCTTATGTCCAAATAAATCTGTTGGTCTTTAAGGTGCCACCAGACTCCTTGTTTTTGTAGATACAGACTAACACGGCTACCCCCTGATACTTGCTACACTTAGTGTGACCAGCCAATTCCTCTTCAATCTTGTAGGAGCTGGAATGAGAATTTGTTTTCAGTTAAAGGAGCAAGGGGAGAAACTGGCAGGAGGGACAATCAGCAGTAAGTATCCCAGGGCTTGAGTTTATGCCATGGCAAGGCTGGGCAGCAATGTTACTCCTCTTTTGATCTCTGGGAAACGTAATCTCACTTGTACTAGTTTTGCTTTTCATAACAGCAGAAGTACTGAAATTTTCTGCCTCAGTGAACAGTAAACCTAGAAATCTTTCAGTGTAGATATGCAGGTTTGTGCCTTACTGAAGCACAGGTTAGCCAGGGTCTTTTGGCAATGAAGATCATCCATATTATAATGGAAAGGATTACATCCTATACATAGATGAGTGTTAGTTATTCATTAATTAATTTATGGCTCCAATTACCACAGGGAAGGCCACAAATTTGAGGCTGGATTTTGCGTTTAGTTGAAGTTTTTGAAAAATTGCTGGGATTTTTGTTTTTTTCAGTCATTCTTATGGCATTTATAGATCTATTCATAGATCATAAGGCCAGAAGGGACCACTGTGATCATCTCATATGACCTCCTGCATAACACGGGCCACAGGACCTTCCTGAATAAATTCTTATTTGAACTAGTGCATATCTTTTAGTAAAACATCCAGTCTTGATTTTAAAATTTGCCAATGACACAAAATTCAACACAACCCTTGGTAAGTTGTTCCAGTGGCAAATTACCCTAATAGTTAAAAAAATTGAACCTTATTTCCAGTCTGAAAGTGTCTACTTTCAACTTCCAGCCACTGGATTTTGTTATAGCTTTGTCTGACAGATTGATGAGCCCATTATAAAAATTTTGTTCCCCATGTACATACATCAAGTCACCCCTTAATCATCAGTCTACTGTCTACTTATCTGAGAAAGCCCTTGTGAACTTTATTCCATAATCTTATGGAAAAACGTATAATAATAAATATATTCATGATCTACTTGTGGGCATTCTACAATAAGAATGTACGAGGTATAGGGTTTGGCCCTCCCCACATTAAGTCAAACCATATTTTGTGTTGTGGGCATTCAAATACAGATACAGAAGACATGCACAGTCTTCCCAGTGCACAATATTTAATTAGGATTCTACATTTACATTTTAGAATGCAGACTACTGTATGCACCTCAGACAAAGGGTCACTCCGTTTTTTGGTAATATGCATGACTGGACCTGAGTTTAATATGAATGATTACTCTGCTCAAAATGCTGAGGATAGATATGTCACTTTGATTTATCTTAATTTCTGTGGTTATATTTTCCCACCAAGAATTTAAAAATATCCATTCTCTTCAAAATTACATTAGAAGTAGGCTTACCTGAAAAAGTCACTGCATGCTGCTAGTACACAACGATGACAGGGGATTATTTCATCTTTCACAAGTATTTTAAAATCAAAAAAGATATTATTTTTTCTGAAACTTTGCAATACATTTAGAATTTGCTGACCATGATCTTCAGCTACTAAGGAGTTGATTTTCTTTTCAGGAACAGAAATTCCACTGCAAGTTGAGATGCTAATGAAATCCTGTTGATTGTCCATGGTTTCTTCAATATATTCCTAAAACTGAAATGGAAAAATAAGTCACCGATTTTATAATGTTCAAAAACAACTTAATGCCACAAAAAAAAAAAATCTGAATGAAAGATTTAGTATGTAAATAATGTGCATCACTGCTAAGATTTGTCCATTAATGAGCTTTTTCACTGGGTTTAGATTGAATCTAATAATTTTACTCCACAGAGTTGATACATATTTCATTAAATGAATCAGGCAATAGTTCCTACATGATTTTCCTTTGTATTAGTTTATAAAGTTGGAATTTTCTCATTTCTATGGCAAATGAAAATGACACCGTATAGTCCAGATCATGACTATCTGCGCACCCATAGAGTAGAATAAGGTGGCAAAAAGAGCCCCTTACAACTCCGCATTTGCTAGGCTTATCATGCAGGTGGGTGCAGTGAGCAGCTGCACCTAAGCTACTTAATCCCCTCCTGCTCATGCAGAGGCAGGGAGTGGAAGAAAACTTATTTTGCCCTCATGTGCTAACCAGACCCTGTTAAAATCATCTTGGTTTTTGACATTGTTCTTTCCACTCAGCCCTGAGAAAATTCAAGCAAACTTCATGGCTATTCCAAAATTTTTATGTCATAAGGTAATAGCTATACTCAGTGTTTTGCCTGCAGAAATATACTAGGAAGGGTATTCCAGATTTTTATTGCCATTAAAAAAAAATGACAAACAGGCCTCTCTCTATCCTGAAACAAACTTTTGATTTGAAGAACACAATTCAGAATGAAAAGCTCCTTCTTCACCTCTCTACTGTTCAGATTTTGGAGAATCTCCTGCATATCCCAATCAAGAAATAATTCCTGAAGTTCACAGTGCACATTAATTTTATGAACTAGCCTATTGCTGTCATCCAGTCTTTGCCAAACTGACTGTCACTCTGATCTCCAAAGTAAGGTCGGGGGCTACACTGGAAGCTTACATCAGCATGGCTATGTCTCTCAGGGATGTGAAAAATTCACATCCATGAGAGACGTAGCTATGCAGACCTAGCCCCCCGGTGTAGACAGCGTTAGGTTGACAGAAGAATTCCTCCTTTCAGAGAGGCGGTTTAACTAAAGCAATGGGAGACTTCTTCCTGTCACTGTAGTGAGTGTCTAAACTGACGCTCTATGACAGCGCAGCTGCAGCGATGCCACTGTAGCATTTTAAGTGTAGACATAGCCTAAAAGATGAAGGAATACAGATACACAACTACTTGAATGACTAAGGCCTGATCTACACACCAAGTTGCACTGGTTTAATCACAGACATGTTTTTAAACCAATTTAGTTAAAATGGTGAAACTTCGGCCTGGTCTACACTGGGGGAGGGGGGGTATCAATCTAAGTTACGTGAATAACATAGCTGAAGTCAACGTACTTAGATCTACTTACCGTGGTGTCTTCACTACGGTGAGTCGACTGCTGCCACTCCCCCGTCGACTCTGCCTGCACCTCTTGCCAAGTTGGAGTACAAGAGTCGACGGGAGAGTGCTCGGGGATCGATTTATCACATCTAGACTAGACGTGATAAATCCCGATCCCCGCTGGATCGATCGCTGCCCGCTGATCCGGCCGGTAGTGAAGACATACCCTTTGTGTGTGGACTTGCTTAGTCTATTTAAATCGGGTTCATATTGGTTTAGTTGCACTGTAAAATTTAGAGTTGCAAGCTAAACAGCTTCCAGCAGTTTTAAAGTATCATAAGTACCATACATATAGATGCATCTGAAGAAGTGAGCTGTAGCCCACGAAAGCTTAAGCTGAAATAAATTTGTTAGTCTCTAAGGTGCCACAAGTACTCCTGTTCTTTTTGCTTTTGCGGATACGGACTAACACGGCTGCTACTTTGAAACCATACATATAGTGGTTTGCATTGGTTAAATTAATTTAACTTAAATCAGTGCAACCTCTGTGTAGACAAGTTCTTACTGGTGAAAGCCCTAACATTCAAGCAGAGTGTCCTTAACACACCCTGGGCTTGATTCTCATGGCAATAAGACCATTTTACCCCACTCTGGCAGTGTAAATGGTTAAATTATATTTATACCTACTTTAAGGCCTCTTTATGCTGCCAGAGAAATGCAAGATGGCCTTAGCGTAAGGGTATGTCTACACTACAGTGGCACAACTGCTGTGCTGCTATAGTATAGATGCTTCCTACATCAACGGAAGGGCTTTTTCCATGGATGTAGGTAATCCATCTTTCCAAGAGGCAGAAGAATTCTTTCATCAATCTAGCTGCATCTACAGTGGGGGCTAGGTGTACCCCAGGCTTAAATGAGAATCAGACCTCCTGCTTAAAGCTTAATGCTATAGATTTTTTCCTTCAAGATTTGCAGGAGACCTCCACAATGTTGACTGAAAATGACAACAGATAATAGCCCACCTGAATTGCCACAATGGAATAAAATATTCCAGACTAAACCTGGAACCCACAACAAATCTGAATATTTTGGGTGCAAGGTCTTATCCACAAGGTCATATATCCAAGCTAAGCCACCCAGCAGTCTTCTCAACAGAAGATATCTGCCACAGAAGAGGAGGAGTTGGACCAATCTATATTTTTATCTACAGTCAGTCAGGTGGCTCCAACGACAAATAGATCTCTGTGGCTCCTGGAACAGAAGAGATCCACTGATCTTGCTCCCAGCATTGTCACCCTTGCACTTGGAAAAAGGCATCTTCTCCTTTCCATTCTAAGCCTGGGTTACTAGGAAAATATAGAAGAACAAGACCACTATTTATTGTGATAACTCAGAGAGCCCAATGTCCACAAGCCATAGAGGCACTTTTTGTATGCTTGGGCTCTGGATACCCAGATTGTTAGAGGCTGAGATTGACAGCCTGCCATCTGAAAGACTAAATCTTCAGGGATGCAGGTATTCCAGTGAAATGATAGACTTCCCACTCAAATGTAGAAAACCATGCAAGCAAATTTGGAGGACTTGTATAGCCTGGAATAAAATACATCTCTGAGGTTGCCTGGTTATGTTCCTTAAAAGCAAGTGTAGCATTCCTTTTGACAAAGAACTTTATCAAAGTTCTTTCAGAGTTCAGGCATTCACAATACGATCCTTTCTCCCTCTGCATAAAGGAAATAGCCTCCTATTACACCCACACATACTTTAAGGCAGACTCTCAGCTACTGTTTTCTTTCACCAATAGGTAAAATATAATGGAGAATACCACTGGAACCAGCAGCAAGGAAAGGGAATATTCACTCAAACTAGTAGTATCTTTTCTACTAACAAAAGGTAAAAGAAAATGTTTAACTGCACCCAATATGTGTCCACTGATCAAAGATCAGAGGAAAAAATGGAATTCAAATACGGTTTTACAAGCAATGATTAAGCCACCATTTCAGCTCTTATAACAACAGTGAGAAACCTGAGGCCCAGGGGCTGCATGCGGCACACCAGAGTAATCTGATTGCAGGCCATGAAACATTTTGCTGATGTTGACCGTCCGCAGGCACGGTCCCCCTCAGCTCCCAGTGACCGCGGTTCACCGTTCCCGGCCAAAGGGAGCTGCGGGAAACGGTGGGCCACCGGTTGCCCACCACTGCCTTAGAAATACCCTTTTTTTTGCTGACACTCAAGTGCTCTTTTCTAAGCAGAATGACAACAGCTACAAGAGTCAGTGGTTTGGGAGCTCTTTGTGAAAGAAACTTTATTTTCTATATTTCATCACATCACTTTGCAGACAATCACTCAGATGTTCTCCTGATTTTATAAATATGAGGAACACAATTCTATTTACATCAGTTTATTTCTTTATGCTTTTTCTGTGTGCAAGCCAAAATACTCATTTGAATATCAACTTCATATCCTGGATAGAGATACGCTTTTAGATTTTACATTAACAAAACTTGAATATGATGAAAGACAGACACTCAGGCTTATACAGGAGTCAGAAAAAAGTTGAAAGGCATCTAAGACAACCATCTCCAGATAGATCACAATGGAAATACATCAAAGTTACAATTCCTCCATCAAGCCTCCTGCTAAGAGCAATGTGATCCATTCCACAAGGTCTACTACAACAGTGGAAATAAACAGAACTTTAGACTGAATTTTTTGGGGGTAGAAAATGTTTCTTATTCTATTTGCACAGAGCCTAGTACACTTGATCTTAGTTGAGCCATCCTAGGCACTTCCGTAATACAAACAAACAATCTGTAACTCAATGTTGTCTTTCATAGATACAGCTTTCAAAGGTTGGGCTCTTTAGGGTAGGTCTACATTACTATTAGACACCTGCAGCGTTCCCATGCCAGCTGACTCAGGTTCATGGGACTCAGGCTAAGGGGCTGTTTAATTGTGGTGTAGAGTACACATTTCAGGCTCAGGCTGCAGTCTGAGCTCTGGGAGCCTCCCATCTCACAGGGACCTAGAGCCTAGGCTCCAGTTTAAGCCCGAACGTCTACACCACAATTAAACAGCCCCTTAGCCCAGGCTCTGTGAGCCTGAGTCAGCTGGCATGGGACAGCCATGGGTATCTAATTGTAGCGTAGACATACCCTTAGACTGCCTTTACCCTATAATATACTACAAACAAACAACCCCGAAGGAACCACCTTTTCCTTTACCCCAGAGAATATTATAGCCTAGAATGTATTCTCTCTTTCCTGGTTGGTGAAAAAAAATCACTTTACTGCTTGAGAGTTCCCAGCAGCTGTCTGCTCCACACAGGTGGATATCTTCACTAAGAGAAACAAAATTTATTCACAAAGACACTTCCTCTGTCACTGAGCCTTCCACCAATCTCGGGGACCCTTCCTATCAGATATTAGTTTAATAAAAAGTATTCTTAAATGCTGATTGTGGCACTCTGCACCCCAGATTCATCATAGTGGTATGATTATAATGTAATTATAACATAATTATGATGCACCTTGTACATAATGTGTCATGTGAGGTGTCATTGGAAAAGTTATGATTTACTGAATCCTTCCTTCCTTGGTAGTCCATCGATCTGATGATGACAAATCTGTGCAGATCATCTATTGTTGGTCTCATGGTGTGCCCTCTGATGACTATACAAACCAATTCTAGAGGTGTACATTTTGCTGCAAATGGTGCATGGGAAGTTTGCAGTCAGTGGATTATGCGCTGCTGATGCTCTGTGATGTCGTTCGCGTGCCTCTTGTAGACACCGACAGCAGTCTTCCTCAAAGGCGATGCAGGTATTTCTGACTGTTGCATGCCACTCTGTTCTGTCGCTGGCGGCGTCCTCAAGGTCCCTAGGTTTGATACTGCTGTACTGCAGATTGGCTTTGATGGTGTCCTTGTAATGTTTCCGTGAACGACCTATATGCCGGATGCCCTGGGAGAGCTCACCATACAGAAGCTGACGGGGGATTCTGTTGACATCCATGCGGCTAACATGACCGGTCCAACGTAGCTGTGACTTCATGATCATCATTTCGATGCTTGTCATCTGAGCTCTCTCGAGGACCTCGAGATTGAGCACTTTGTCTTGCCAGCGGATCTTCATGATGTTGCGGCAGCAGTGCATGTGAAATGCTTCGAGCTGCTTGATGTGACGCCTATATAGTGTCCATGTTTCGCACCCATACAAAAGAGATGAAAGAACAACAGCTCTGTACACAAGAAGTTTTGTTGACATCCGGATGTTGTGGTGATTTAAAACTTTGACACGCAGTCAGCCAAGTGCCTGGCTTGCTTTGGATATTCGTGCGTATAGGTATTTAAAGTTCTCCACTACTTTCAGCTGAGTGCCATCAATAGAGATACTAGGGACAGAAGCATTTGATCCAGGTGCAGGTTGATGGAGAACTTCTGTCTTTCCGAGGCTGATAGTTAGTCTGAAAAGTTGCAAGGCCTTAGCAAACTTGTTGATAATGTGCTGAAGATCATTTTCAGTGTGAGCCACGAGGGCACAGTCATCAGCAAAGAGTGCCTCAAGAAGGAGTTTCTGCACTGTCTTAGTCTTTGCATTCAGGTGAACCATCATGCCGGTATTTCAAGTATATACCTCAGTCCATATCTTTCATTGCATGTTTAAGGACACATGCAAAGAACAGGTTAAATAGGCGAGAACACATCCTTGTTTCACGCCGTTGGTGATGTTAAAGGGAGCTGATATGGCTCCATCAGACAATATTTCGCCTGTCATGCTGTCATGAGAAAGGCGTATAATCTGGGCAAATTTTCTTGGGCAGCCAAGTTGTGTTAGAATGGTTCAAAGGGCTTCCCTGTTGACGGTATCAAACGCCTTTGTCAGATCTATGAAGACAGCATACAGGTGCATATTCTGTTCAATGCACTTCTCTTGTATTTGTCTGACAGCAAACACCATGTCGACTGTGCTCCGGTCAGGTCAAAAACCACATTGACTTTCAGGTAGATTTGCCTTGGAAATATTGGCTATTAGGCGGTTCAAGATGATGCGGGCGATGATCTTCCCTCCAACGGAGGGGAGGGATATGCCTCTATAGTTTCCACATGCTGCTTTGCTGCCTTTGTTCTTGAAAAGAGAGACAATAATAGCATCGTGGAGGTCCTGTGGTATGTTTTCATCCTCCCAGATGTTGATGATCACACTGTGGAACGCTGTTAGTGCTGCTGGACTTGCTGCTTTGTATATCTCTGCTGGTATCCCATCTTTTCCAGGAGCTTTCCCTGAACTCATCTGGCTAACAGCTTTCTTAATCTCAACTATAGTGGGCGGAAAGTCAAGATCTGTCAGAGCAGGTTGTTGTGGAATCTCATTGAGGACAATATTATTCACAGTTGATGGTCTATTGAGAAGGTTGCTAAAGTGTTCTCACCATCTTTCGTTGATGCCTTCTTTATCTTTAATCAGATAAAGATAAATGTTGTCTAATGAGAGCAACGGAGTGGTCCTTGGTTTAGAAGGTCCACAGCCAGTCTTAATAACACTGAAGAACATCTTTAAGTTGTGGGTCTCAGCATAGTGCTTTGGCTTTGCTCTCCCACCAGTTATTTTGTATCTGACGGAGCTCTTTCTGTGTTTTGCTCTGAAGGTACTTGAAATGGTCTCGCTTAGAGACTGAGGAGGGGTCATTCTGCCATTCGATAAGACGGATAAAATAAGATTTACTGAATATGATTATCCTATTTGTACGCGTGTATCATTTTCATATCAGGAATTATGAATATTGGTGATGTATCTGTATTTCAAATGTGGTTACACCTGGGTGACACCCACTAGGCAAGATGCTTTCAGTCTAGACAGCTGATTGTGAAGGACCTATTCAAGGTAATGGGCCATTAAGGGAAACAATAGGCCATAGAAGAAACTTATCCCCCACCTGGTGAGCCTTCCTGGGAACACTTCAGACAGTCTACGGATAACAGCTGCTATGACTCAGCAAAGCATATGACCAGATCACATGACACTGAATTCCAGTTTCATATTTGTATTTTTCTACAAACTGGGCTGGGAACTTAGCATGGAGGTAAGGGTTCCCACCATATGGAGAGACTATAAAAGATAGGGCGTGACATCATCTCTTGATCTCATTTGCCATGCAAGAGAACACTGGAAACACCTGAGGAACAATAACTGAACTGGGGGAGTGATAAAGGCATTTCTAGCCTGTGAATGGGAACTTGGTAGACTGCTTGTATCATCAGTCAGGGTGAGTTATTGCTAATTCAAATCCTATCTATCTAGTATATTAGGCTTTATTTGCTTTTTTGTTTAATTTCCTAGGCTTTGATCTGTTTGTTATAACTTGATAATTACCTGTTCTGTTCATTCCCTCTGGGGCACCTGCATTGGCTACTGTCGGAAGACAGGATACTGGGCTAGATGGACCTTTGGTCTGACCCAGTATGGCTGTTCTTATGTTATCTCCTATAATCACTTAAAATCTATCTTTCTGTAGTTAATAAACCTGTTTTATATTTTATCTTAACCAGTGTGTTTTAAGTGAAGTGAATGGGAAAAATCTCAATTTGGTAAACAAAGGCTGTTGCACATCTTCCCCACATGAAGGGGGGGAGCGAATGAATTACTAAGCTTGCATCATACAGATCTCTGTGCAGTGCAAGTTGGTATAATTCTGGGTTTATATTCCAGTAGGGGTTCAAAGCTGGGGAGCTGGGAAGTTGGGTAGGGGCCTCCAGTTTGTCCATGAGTGGCTTAGGTAAAGTACTCAGATAACTCAAGTGGGTATGTGGCGCCGCCTACTGTCGTGTTGAGTGATAACAAGGACTGGAGAGGCTGGCTGGGTCACCAGCAGAGCAGTGTGAGAAAGGCCAACCCAGTTGAATAGTTAGGGGGCACAGAGGTTCCAACGGCTCCCAGACTTCACCCCCAGGGTCACAACCTGTCACACAGATAACTTACAGTTTTCTATATCTTAGGGGAAAAAGAAATGCCACCAAAGAAACCAGAAATCTGCTGGGAATTTAGAGAAATATCTACACTTTATGTAAGATGGGGAGAATTTTAATTTTCTCTTCTTCTTGGTCCTCCTATTTTAATACCAAATATCATTGCAAAGTACAACGAAGGTTATTTAAACATATTTATTATCTTATTAAAGCATAACTGCCTTTGCTGCTGCTAAAGGTAATTTTATAGAAACCCGTAAGTCGCTCTATGGGACTCCAACACTTTAAAACCTGATACTAAAAACAGACTATTACTACAATTTTACAGGATATTTCTCTAAACTACAAATATTAAGTCATTTTTTCAAAATGTAAGTTTTTTAGAAGACTGATTTCCTTGTTTTGTGCCAAATATTAAAAATTGCTTTACCGTGGTATGAACTCAGTTACTTATATGTAAAAAACAGCAAACGTCCCCATCATCTCTTCATAAATAACGGAACTTTACAGGCAATTAATATTGTCAATCATTTTTTTCAGGTAACAAAACATATATTGGTGACATTCTGAGATATCTGAATTCACAAAATGGCATTTATCAATATTACATGTTAGATTTAGTATTAGACAGAAGGGAAACAGATACGCTTTAAAGCTTTTGGATATTTAGAACTGCCTGAAGAAAACAGCATGGTACCAGTATGAAGCACTGAAATCGCATTGATTCCTGGTGGTGTTGCAGAGATGGAAGATTTCCTCTCTGCAAGTAATGATCTTTAATTGCATATCCTAACATGATTATATTAATCCAATGGGACGAACCTCCCCCCTTGCTCCCCAAGTTAGACATATTTGGAGAGGGATTAGATTTGCTTGTACAGCTAAATTTTCTCAAGTTTAGACATTTTAGGGTTCCAGGGGGAGGAGTTATGCAGCAAGTCCAAGATCTAGGAATTAAGAGTATAAATATAATTTCACAAGGAAGTTCCTTTGTGGAATTACACCATTAGTTTTGGACTCCTGCTCTGAAGAAAAAAAAAACTCCTCAAGGGGGGAAACTTACTGTTTTTAATGGGTTTTGTAGTCTTGCCCTACTTCATTTGATTTAAATATGGAAATATATTAAAAATGTACATAAATTCACTATCTTTTTATAGTATTTTGTGCTCATTTTATGTGCAAAATGCAATTTACACAAAGTAAGTTTTTCAATGGATTTTCTTTAATAAAAAAGTATGTCCATAATTAGAGAGACAAGGTGGGTGAGATAATATCTTTTATTGAACCAATTTCTGTTGGTGGGATTGACAAGCTGTCGAGCTACACAGAGCTCTTCTTCAGGTCTGTGGAAGGTACTGAGGCCTTCTCTACATTACAGAGTTTTGTCAACAAAAGTTATGCCAATGACCAAAAAGTGCTAAAATTACATCATTTGTGCATGTTCACATTACGCTCCGTAAGCCGAGCAAGTCCACACTTGGTGCTCTAGCATCGACAGTGAGGGCAGTGCACTATGGATAGCTATCCCACTGTGCTACCTGCCACCTTCTGCAGCTAGGTGTTGTGGAAAGCGGAATGGATCACAGTGCATCATGGGTGCAGGCTCAACGTTCCATGATGCAGTTTTTTCTATCTCAGCATTCCATGAGATTCTGACTGCTTTTTGTGACATTTTTCAATGGCCCCCATTTACTGTTCACCTGCCACCTCTGTATGAAAGGATGGATCCCACACTACTCTACTGTTGTAGTCATTGTGTATAATCACATTGCAGATGGTCATGTGGTATATCATGAGCTCCCAATCTGAACAGGAATCAGAGTTGCCTAACCGGCGATGTGCCATGGAAAGAAACACCAGATTACTTCTGGCATTCATGGAGCAGCTGAACACAGTGGACTGACGCCTTTGGGCTTAGGAAACAAGCACTGACTGCTGAGATCGCATTGTTATGTAGAGCTGGGATGATGAGCAGTAGCTGCAGAACTTTTGGATGTGGAAAGACACCTTCCTGAAACTGTGTTCAGAGCTCGCCCCAGCACTTTGGCAGAAGAACACCAAAATGAGAGCTGCCCTCTCAATGGAGAAGTGCATGGTGATCACGGCGTGGAAGCTGGCAACTCTGGACTGCTACTGGTTGGTCAGTTTGGAGTCAGTAAGTCCACGTTGAGACAGCATTAACGCAAGCGTGCAGGGGCATTAATTGCATCCTGCTACGAAGGACCATGACTCTTGGCAATGTGCATGAAACAGTGGATGGCTTTGCTGCAATGGGATTCCCTAAATGTGGAGGGGCGATACACGGCATGCATATTCCAATTTTGGGCCTGGACTATCTTGTGACTGAGTACATAAATAGAAAGGGGTACTTCTCTATAATATTGCAGGTGCTTGTGAATCACCGTGGGCGTTTCACTGATATTAAAGCAGGGTAGTCCGGGAAGATGCATACATCTTCAGGAACACTGGCCTGTACAGAAAGCGGCAGGCAGGGACTTTCTTTCCAGACCAGAAGATTCCAGTGGGGGATGCTGAAATTCCTATAGTGCTCCTGAGAGACTCAGTATACCCCTTATTCTCATGGCATGGGAAACCTTGACAGCAACTAGGAGTGCTTCAACAATAGGTTGAGCCGATGCAGAATGTGCCTTTGCCAGATCAAAAGTGTGCTGGCACTGCCTTTATGGCAGGTTAGACCAAAAAGAGGAAAACATTCCCATGGTCATAGCAGTCTTCTGCGTGCTCCATAATATTTTTGTGAGACTAAATGTGAAAAGTTTCCCGCGGGATGAAGAATGGAGGCAGATCACTTGGCTTCTGAATTTGAACAGCCTGATACCAGGGCTATTAGAGGGGCATAACGGGGGGCAATTTAAATTAGGGAGGCTTTGAGGCAACAGTCTGACAATGAGGATCAGTAAAGTGCCTTTCCATACAGCACTCTGCCATGCTTTGTTAACTTGCCACCTTGCATGAAAATTTTGATGATTCCTAACCATGATTTGTAGTCAGCAAATTATCAAATTGCCACTGTGTATTAATTCCAGCCACAACCCACTGTATGGGGAGACAAAGACTCATTATCTGTCAGAAAAGGGAGATAATCGTGAAGGGCAGTGTAGCCAGCTATCATTTTGGAAGCTGTCGAAAAGGTGGAGTGAAAAGGGTACCGAAACGGGCTGGGTGATTGCAAGGAATGTGTAGGAAGAGTTTGGGGAGGGCATGGAAAGCGGTTCTATATCAGCTGCAGGGGGGACAAGCACACATCTCTTCAGCCTGGAGAGTGATTAGGGACTTCAACATCTGTTTGCGCCTCCAATACTTTCATCATCTGCTCCTGGCCTTTGAGATTGTGCTCCTCACTTTCCTTTCTGTCCTGCCTTTTTATTTTAAATTTATCCTTGAGGGTCTCTCTCCATTCCCTGCATTCTCTTTTTTTGCTCTCTAAGGATTGGAGGGCCTCTCGGAACATGTCCTCTTTGTTTTGCCTTGGTCGCTTTTTTATCTGGCAGAGGCGCTCCACTGGTATGTAGGGGGTTCCCCTGAAGGCCACATCTGCAGAAGCACAAGAAACAATATACAGAAGCCTGATTGTTGGTTCATGCCGGGCATTGACTCATTATAGTAAAATACACTTCTTGTAACATATCAATCACTTTCTCACTGTCCCGTGGTAAGCACACATCTCAGCAAACACCCGAAACATAGCAAGTTCAGCCTAGGTGGGGGTTGGGCATTCAAGATAGGACAAATGGTCCAAGTGTTTTTTTTTAAGTGGATCAGTGAAGGTGATTAGGGACAATATTGTAAACTCTACCACCATTTTCCACAGGCGGGGCATGGGGGTGGGGGGGTCACTGAAGCCGATATATCACTCCTGAGGGTGAGCAAGGATGCAAGGGTGTATCTACTATATGCATGTTCCTTCAGACACAGTGCCTATGTTGCTCACCTGTGTGCTGCTTTGGTCTGTGTAAAGTAGTGGGGGAAAGTTCCCTGCTCTGCCAAGGAACCTTTGGAAGAAGATTGGCAAGTACCACCAGGGAATTTTCCTAGAGATCTCTCTGGAGGATTCCAGTGAAATCTTGGTTTTAACAGTGCATTAACACACAGTTCCACTACACTTCTTATCTGCAGCAGAGAATGTAGAGCACGCTCAAACACAGCTAGTTATGCACATTTGTATTCCTTCACCCACTTCTACAACATACAGAGCAAAGCATAGCTACACCTCACATAACTGAGCAGCATCAACTCAAAAAGATCACTTACCAGGGCTCTCCTCTTCTGCATCATGTGCGCCAGAGATGGACTGTTGGGGCTGGCTAGACCCCTCCGGAGTAGAAAAAAGGTGCTGACTCACCATGCCACCGTACGACCCTGCCATGTGCTCTACATTGTCCTCCAAATTGACCTCCTCCAACTTGACTTTGTCCTTGGGGTTAGGTCTACTATCCGCCACCCCCAACCCTGACAAAGTATCCACGGGGCTCTTGGCAGTGGAGGTGGGGGTCGCCAACAAGGATGGCATCCAGCTCCTTATAGAAGAGGCAGGTCTTTAGCACAGCACCAGAATGATGGTTTGCCCCCCTTGCCTTCTGGTATGCTTACCTCAGCTCCTTTATCTTCGCATGACACTGCACCACGTCCTGTTCATAGTCCTTATCCAACAAATCACGAGAAATTTGTGTGTAGGTATCTAAGTGCCTATGGCTGGAGTGGAGCTAGGGGTGCACAGCCTCCTCTCCCCACAGTGTCAGCAGATCAAGCAACTCAGCTGTGCTCCAAGAGGGAGAGTGTTTGCTGCATTGAGCCACCATGGTTAAGATGCATTATGAGCTCTCCACACTGAGCAAACAGGAAATGGAATTTCAAAAATTCCCAGGCCTTTAAAGGGGAGGGGGCAGATGCCTGTGTATCTGGATGCACAGGAGCAGATTTCAAATTGCTGTCCAGAGCAGTTAGGATGGGCATTGTGGGACATCTCCTGGAAGCTATTAACAGTGACAAAACCAAGCGCAGCAACTACACTGACACTTTGTCAATCTAACTTTGCTGCAAAATGCTCTATGCCTCTCAGGTGGTTTTATTTTGTCGGCAAAGCATGAGAGTTTTGCCGGTGGGAGGAGCATTGTAGCGTACACCTCCAATGTTTTGTCAACAAAAGCTGCCTTTTGCTGACAAAACGGTGTAGTGTAGCCAAGGCCTTAGGCCATGTCTACACTGCGCACCTTACAACGGTGCGGATGTACCATTGCAGCTGCGTCATTGTAAAGCAAGCAATGAAGCCGCTCTTCATCACCAGAGAGCTCTCCTGACAACAAAATAAAACCACCCTGAAAGAGGGGCGGAAGCTTTGTCACCGGGAGAGCATCTCCTGCCGACGAAGCCCTGTGCACACAAACACTTTTTGTTGTTAAAACTTTTGTTGTTCAGAGGGGTGTTTCACACTTCTGAGCAACAAAGGTTTTAATGCAGTGAAAATGCAGTGAACAAAAGTACAGTGAAGACATAACTTCATATCTCTGCCAGAGATCTTGCGTGGGGAAAAAATGATCATACACTTGCATCTACAGAGATAGATTGTGAAGGCCAGAGTTGAAACACACCATGTTGCCAATGGGCTTCAGTTTCTGGAGCTGTCAATCTGGACCCTGTCAGAACTATTAAATTCATTCATTTTAAACAAAGAAACATGATCTTGAGAAAGTAGCAAAAGGTGCAATCATTCATCATCCATTTTCACAGGTACCTCCCTCCCACAAGTCCAATGCTGGCACTGGGCTTGATGAACGCTGCTTTTCTGCTCCCTCAGAAGGATGGATCCTGCAATAGCAGCCACTCGGGGGAGGAAGCAGCTCTGGGATTATCCATCAGTAAGGTTAAGTTTTTGTCATGGGTATTTTTAATAGAAGTCAGGGACAGGTTGCAAGCAATAAACAAAACTTCACAGAAGCCCATGATCCGTCCCTGACTTTTACTAAAAATACCCGGGGCAGGGGACAAACAGAGCAGTGCTGGGGTTTGCAGCAGCTCCAGCCCCACTGCTGCTCCTCCTGGCCCCCAGTCAGCTGTTCGGTGGCCCTGGGCTGACCACTGGTAAGATGTTTAGCACTCGGGGCTGACTGCTAGTCAGCTCTTCTGGTGGCCACTGCTCCAGCAGCACTGGGGCTGACAACTGCTCCAGCCCTGCCACAGAAGTAGTCCCGGAAAGTCCCAGAATCAGTGATTTCTGTGACCGAATCATATCCTTTTTCATCAGAAAAAACTGGTAGAGTGAAGCATTACAAGGCAAGATGGTGCAGGTGAGTGGGAGGGACTCTCTACACTTGCACAAAAGTAGGGAGCGAGGGTGGAGTGGGCAGACTAGAGACCGATATCCCCGGGACTTGTCGTGGTTGTGCCTCTCCCTGCCCCATGTTACAACAGCACTGTGTCTCATCCCCTCCCCACGTCCGTTTGGTGCCCAATCCTGGGGGCAGCCATGGAGAAGGGCAGGGCTTGCACACCTGGCCACGCACCCATGCTTGAGGACAGTGTGGGAGGCGGGGGTTTTTCTAGGCACTGGGTATTCCTGGGGGAATTCTGCACCACTGCACATGCGCAGAACTTATGTCCCCTACAGATTTCTTTGCTTCCCCACAGAAAAATGACTTTCTGAGAGGAAAGCAAAGGGAAACCACAAGAGCGGTCATACAACCCTCCCCAGCAGTATGTTTCGGATACCCAGGGCAGCCAGCCGCAAGGTAAATCACTGTGGGGCAGGGGGTGGGACTGGGAAAGACCTGGCTGGAGGCTCCTCTCCTGCGCTGGGCTCAGCTGCTAGTCCCGGCGGGGCTGGGAAGGATGGGACTTTCTCTTCCCCTGCACAGCATCCAGGGCTGGGTCACACCCACCTCCAGATTTCTCCCCTGGCTTCAGGAAGCTCTGCAAACTGCCCCCTCTACCCCGTGCTTCCTGCACCCATCGCTCCTCAATTGCAGGGGAAGGTATCACTGTAAAGGGAGCTGCTCCCCCATGCACCCAACCCCCATGTATCCAGACCCCCTCATACCCAGACCCTCCCACTAAGTCTTGCCCCCCGCACTCAGAATCCCCCTTGCCGAGTTCTACTCCTCCTGCACCTGGATCACCCCAATGAGCCATCCACACCCAGATCTCACCCCACATTGCCCCAAACAGCTGCACCTGGATTTCCACCCCACCAAACCCCATACCCCCAGCACCTAGACTCCCCCACACAGAATCCCCACTGAGCTCTAGCCCCCCCCCCGGGCCCCCCTGCTGAGTCCCACCCACCTTCACCTGGACCCTCTGCAGAATCCCATTACAGTTGCACCCAGAACCCCACAAGAAGCCCCTGTGCATCTGGTTCCTCCCTGAGCCGCCCATACCCAGATTGCCCCACACAGAACCCTCTCAGCCCACACCTGGATCCCCCCACTCTAAGATCCTGACTGCCCACACCTGGTGCATCTGGCACAGAGGGGGACAGGCTCTGTCCTTGTGTTGTGTCAGGGTTGGGAGCAGCCTCACTGCTGAGTCCATGTCCCCAGGGGAGCTGCACAGCGATCTCCCATCTCGGAGCAGCCAGTGGCCTGTGCTCCCCAATGCCATGCTGGAGTCACCACATTTATTTGACAAATAAAATATGCAGATTTTTTCAGAATTTTAAATTGGAGCAGAATGCCCTCAGGAGTAACTGGGCTAGATGCGTTGTGACTACAAAGCAGACAGCCTGCATAGGGGGCGCTGCAGAGCCCGGTCCTAGGAGTGTCTCTCCCCCCGCCCCCGCTTTCGCTGCCATTAGCTCAGTGAGCGGATTCTGGCCGGGCTGGCTTCAGCCGTTGCCACTGCGCATGTTCGCACAGCTCGCGCATGCTCAGTAACAACAGGGCGCTCATTCTGAAGGGAGGCAAATTTTGACGCTACGGGCAGGCGGATGCTGACCGGGCCTCACCACAGGAGCCAACCCGCTGGATGGGGTGACCTCCAGCACCCACCCGCGGCGGCTGACCTTTCAGAGACCCATTGCCCCATCTTCGCGCCTCCTTCTCAATAACGCGCAGACACCCACCTGCAGCCAAGAGCAGCAACGGTGCGGCCTGTCTTGCCGGCCCGCTATGCTGCCGCTGCACGCTGATTGGCTCAGCCGGCTGTCAGTCTCTCCATCCCTGTGTTCGGAGTGGCTTCTGGCGTTGTCCTCGGAAGTAACCCCGCCCTCTGTTAACGGCTGCTGGGCTCCTCCTCGCCCGCCCCATCACGTCGCAGCCGCCGTCCCTGGTAGGCAGGTGATTGGTTCGTCGTCCCGTCACTTACACTCTTGCTGGCCGGGGATGTGGTCTGGAAACCAGCTGAGACAGAGAGGTGCGCGCGCCGGGCGCTCTTCCCAGGGGCGGGGAGGCGCGCGCCCTGTTAAGTTTTCCCCCAGTACCAGGGACGCGCACGGCCCCGAGTGGCACGGGAGCGCGCTTTGTTGTCTGCAGGCTGGTGCAGTTAACTGGTCCACGTGCCGGGTGAGGGCGGGGCTAAGACATCCAGCCACTGACCCAGTCGCCTCCCCCCGCAGGGCCCCTGCCCCCTTCAGTCAGGGGTGCTGGGGCGGTGGCCAGTGTACTGCCCCCGAGTGGGAGGGCTGGGTTCCCCCCGGCAGGGCTAAGGGGATTCTGACACTGCAGTCCCCTAGTGGCCAGGCGCGCTCCCGGAGCAGCCGGAGGCCCGCGGGCTCACGAGCGCTGGGGCGCCCAGCGATTCCTTATGGGCAGCGTGCGCTGGGCCTTCCCCTGCGCCGCCTGGGCCCCGCGCCGGGACGAGTGGCTGCTGGCCGCGCGCCTGGTGCAGCCCGAGGAGAAGGACCGCGTCCGCCAGTTCGTCTTTGCCCGGGATGCCAAGGCTGCCATGGTAGAGGAGGCTGGTGCGCTTTATGGCGAGAGCGCGGGAGGAGCCGCGTGTAAAAGGAGTTACTAGTAGGGTGACCAGATGTCCCGATTTTATAGTGACAGTCCCTATATTTGGGGCTTTGTCTTATATAGGCGCCTATTACCCCCTCCCCGTTTTTCACACTTGCTGTCTGGTCACCCTAGTTATTAGAGAAGGAGGAAATGTGGGTAACTTATTTGACGCAGTGCCCGTTTTTGACCCTAGTGTTTATTATGGTTATTAAGAGCCATGCATGTGCATGGTGCTTTGCCTGTGTAAAATAGAAGGTCCCTATCCCCGTCTGCTGGAAGATATGGCAAATGATGTCTTTTTTACCAATTGAACCTGCCGCAGGGCGGCCAGAGTGTCCTGCTGCCAGCACATGTAGCCAGCACTCCGTGCCCTATACTGGCTTTCTGGGAGGAGTTCAAAGGGTATGTCCATACTGGCACTGCATTTAGGAACAAGCCTCCCCACTCAGGGCCAGAGACTTGCAGTAGCAGCACCCCCTCCCTGAGCTTGAGACCCAGACTTAACCTGAAGGCAATCTATACACCACCATTTTTCAGCGTTCTAATACAAGACTTACAAGCTCCGGTAGCACAAGTCTGTGGCCCTGGGTTGTGAGGCTTGTTCCTAAATGCAGTGCCAGTATGGACATACCCTTCAAGTCTCAGTCCCAGGTGTAGCATACGCATAACTGTCTTAGGTCCTTCATACCTGAGATACTGCCTGTCTCACCATGACATGCTGCCATAGTTTAAATCAGCTGAAGTTCTGGAGGCAGCTGCAGGCTGGGTTTTGCTTAGCGTGACCAGATGTCCCGATTTTATAGGGACAGTCCCGATTTTTGAGTCTTTTTCTTATATAGGCTCCTATTACCCCCCACCCCCATCCTGATTTTTCACATTTGCTGTCTGGTTACCCTAGTTTTGCTATACAAGAAAAGGGACTGCTGGCAGGGTGTTCTCTTGCTCAGGGCTACCTCTTTCCTTTAGAATGTACTTCTCCCTCCCCTAATCCAGAGTAGCCCAACTTTTGACCTTCAGTGTATGCTGCAAGGCACATCTTTTTCGGAGGCAGTTTGAGGAATCAAATACACCAAACAATGACCAGTCTCTGTTGTCTTAGTGGTATTAGTTATAGCAGGGGGAGGGGTTCTGTCTGTGGACTATTGACAGACAACAGGTCACAAGGGATTGTGAAAGAATTCTCTCAACCTTGTTTTATAATTTTATTTCATGAAATAAAAACCAGCAACAATGGGAGGTTGTATAACTAGGAAGCATAATGTGTAAGAATATGACTGTATCTTTTAAAACTCTGCAAAGGTGAAGTGCAAGCTTTAAATCAACAACTTGAGTAGTATAAATTATAACTAATTGTTTTATTAATGATAATTTTAACTGTTCTACTTCCACAAGCCCTTCATTTAGCTTTTAAATGATTTTTAACAAAAACAACATTAATAGGAAAGTCGAGAGAGAGTTTTAAATCAATGCAAAGAAATATTCACTGTTGGGGGTAGGGGAATAAAACATCCTCAGCAGAAAGATGATGAGCTGGTAAAAGGAGGGAAATCCTATTTCAGATAATATGAATCTTTAGAAGGGGGATTGTGTTGTACTGTGCTGCATAAATTATTGATACATCACAAATAAATGCTTGTGTGAAAATGTATCTGAGCTGGTAAACATTTTAGCTCTTTCATTTATATCATGCTATGGTTTTTTGTAAATAGCAGGTTTCTTTAAGTAACAAGTAAAACTTAGCCCTACTTCCCAAGTAAGTAAACTAACTGGTATTTTAGCAGTTACAAATTGTTCTTTGTACATGGCACAATGGTTCCATATGCATCGTTTTAAACTTTTTTTTATTTCATAGGCTGGTCGTCTGCTGATAAGAAAATTAATTGCAGAAAAACTATGGATACCTTGGAATGAAATAAACTTGCAAAGGACATCAAAAGGAAAACCCTTCCTGGTGAATGACATACTCAGGATCCATCCCAATTTCAATTTTAATGTCTCTCATCAAGGGGATTATGCAGTTCTTGCAGCTGAGCCTGAGCTTCAAGTTGGCATTGATATAATGAAGACTAATTTGCCAGGTAATGTATTACTGTTACCAAAGAAATTTTAGAGAGTCTAACTATTGAGTATTTTAAGGTTTCCATAAAAGTCAACCAAAGTCCCTGCAATTTAGTGTTGTTAAAATAGAGAGAGTTAGCCAGCACTTCTGATTTTTTTTTTTTTAACCATTGATTGAATTTATTTGCTTATTTATTGTTGTAAAGTCTCTGAAGTATATATTGGATGTTTCTGTTGCATTTCTGATTGTGGATCTTTCTATTTATCTTTCCAAGTTTGAAATACAACCATGGATCAGTAAGGCCTTGATCCTTCAATGAAATCAGTAGGAGCAGGCATCTGCAGAAATCTCATTGCAGGAGTGGACCCTAGAAGATTTTTAAAATACTAAGCCTCACAGAAGCTTCCAGTTAGCTCATTCATTGGCATAAATCTGAAAGATAACTGGGTTGTAGATTAATGAAATGCAGGACAAAACACTGTAAAAGGAAACAGTCTCAAATGCATTAAAAAAAATGCAATTTTACAAAGAGCACTTCATAAAGATAGCTCAGCTTTAAACGTGACTGGAGTAAAGGAGCGAGATATTGGAACTTTTACCAGCAAGTTGTTTTTCTGGCATTTATTCCCACTGTACTAAAAACTTCTTCAGAAAATTTACAAGCATAACAAAAATGGTCTGAAACTCTGGAAATTTTGTATCATTTCTTGTGAAGAAAGTTTTTCTGCAGTTTCTCCACAATCTTCAGTTTGTCCAGTATTTTGTGTCACAAGAAATAAAAAATAATGGTAACTTAGGTACAAGTGATCATGACATGATCACGTTTATAATATGTTAACAGAATAAAGTTCAGACCAGTAAAGCATATATACTCACACTCACAGACGCTTGGTGCTTTAAAAGGGCCAGTTTCATAAAGCTGAAAACAATTATGAGCCAAATCATTTGGGAGGAAGAATTTAATCAGAAAAATGTGAATGATGATTGGGAATTGCTTAAGAACACTTTACTAGATGCCCAAAAAGCCACAGTCGAGGAAGAAGGTTGTATTGTTTTTGTTTTTTAAAGAGCAACTCTAGGGGGGAAGTGAAGGCAGGTAAAAAAAATAATATATAGCAAATGAAAGAAAGGGGAAGTTGATAGTAATAAACATAAATCAGAACTTAGACATTGCAGAAAATTGATAAGGGAAACAGAGGGACTCAAGGAGAAATCTGTGGCCAGCAGAGCTAAGGACAATAAGAGAGATTTAAAAAAAAAAAAAAAAAAAAGTATATTAGGGAAAAAGAATCTTAACAAGGGTATTAGTCCATTACTAGATGGAAATGGTAGAACCAGCAATAATAATGCAGAATATGCTGAAGTGTTCAATAAATATTCCTATTCTGTATTTGGAAAGGGAACAGACTATGTAGTCTCATCATATGATAACACTCTTTCCATTCCAGTAGTATCTCAGGTGGATGTTAAACAGAGGTTACTAAAGTTAGATATTTTTAAATCAGCATTTCTAGATCACTTGCATCCAAGAGATTAAAAATCAGCTGTCTTAAAAACGTTTTGGAACACTGAGGAAGTTCCAGAAGGCTATAAGAAAGCTAATGATGTGCCACTATTTAATAAAGTGTAAATGGGATGACCTGGGTAATTATAATCCTGTTAGTCTGACATTGATCCCAGGCAAGATAATGGAGTGGTCATGCAGGACTTGATTAATAAAGAATTATAAGAGGGTAATAACCTATGCTGATTGGCATTAATTTTTATGGAAAATAGATTTTGTCATACTAATTATATCTTTTTTTTTTAATAAGATTACAAGTTTGGTTGAAAAACACAATAGTGCAGAGGTAATAATCTTAGACCTGTGTAAGGTGTTTGACTTGGTAATGCATAGTATTTTGATTAAAAAACTAGAATGATATACAAATAATTTGGCATATATTAAATGAATTAAAAACTGGGTAATTGATAGGACTCAAAACGATAGAGAAGCGTCATCTGGTGGGATCCTGCAGGGTTCATTTCTTGGCCCTACTCTATTTAACATTTTTATCAATGGCCCAGAAGAAAACAAAATCATCAGTGATCCAGTTTGCAGATGATACAAAAATTGGGGGAGTGGTAAATAGTAGAGGACGGGTCACTAATTTAGTGTGATCTGGATATCTTGTTAAATTGGATGCAAGCAAACAATATGGCTAAGTGTGTGTGTGTGTATATGTGTGTGTATGTATGTGTATATGAACAAGGAATGCAGGCCAAACTTACACCATGGAGGGGAGGACTCTATCCTGGGAAGTGGTGCCTCTGGAAAAAGTTCGGGGGTAGGCGTGGGGTGTTGGTGAGACACTGTGCACAAAAGGGCTAATGCAATCCTTGGATGCATAAATGGGAATCTTGAGTAGGAGAAGAGGTTATTTTACCTCTATATTTGGCACTGGTGCAACCGCTGCTGGAATACTGTGTCCAGTTCACAATTCAAGAAGGATGTTGATAAATTGGAGAGAGTTAAGAGAAGAGCGACGAGACTGCTTATAGGATTAGAAAACCTGCCTTACTGTGATAGACTCAAGGAACTCAGTCTATTTAGCTTAACGAAGAGAAGGTCTAGCAGTTACCTAGCAGAGAAGGTAAAACTGATCCAGTGGAGCTATACAAATTCAGACTGGAAATAAGATGTACACACCTCTACCCCGATAGAACGCAGTCCTCGGGAGCCAAAAAATCTTACTGCGTTATAGGTGAAACCGCGTTATATTGAACTTGCTTTGATCCGCTGCAGCGTGCAGCCCCACCCCCCGGAGTGCTGCTTTACCGTGTTACATCCGAATTTGTGTTATATCGGGTCGCGTTATATCAGGGTAGAGGTGTATTTTTAACAGTGAGGGTAATTGAGCATTGGAACAGTTCATCAAGGGTCATGGTAGATTCTCCACCACACGCAATTTTTAAATCAGATTGAATGATTTTCTTAAATATATGCTCTGAATGCTTCCCCAAAATAATTCCATGACCTGTGTCATATAGGAGATCAGGTTGGATCTTTTGGCATTGGAATCTGTGTTTATGTATAAGAAAATATTTTATTTATGAGAATGACACATCATCTATGCATACATAATTTATTAATTACAAATATTACTTAAAACAAATATCTATGCACTGAGATTGGAGAAGCAACTTATTATGATGGTCAGTTTGGGGTTTGAAAGATCTGGCCTTGATATACAGAAACTTTAAATAAGATCTGGCAATATCCGGGTTCTAACCCTGGTATTTGCGTGCAGCTAAGCCCTTGTTTGGGATTCAGTTCAGTCTCTCAAGACGCAGACTGTCAAGGGGAGGAGAAGGTACAGTAAAAATACACACCCCTGACCAACATAAGTTATACCAACAGAAGCACCGGTGTGGACAGCATTCTGTTGGAAGGAGATGCTCTCCCACTGACATAGCTACTGCCATTTGTTGGGATAATTTAATTATGTTGACAGGAGTAGTCTCTCCCGTCGGCATAGAGGGTTACACAGGAGGTTTTACGGTGGCACAGCTGCATAGGTACAGCTGTGCCGCTGTCAGGTGTCTAGTGTAGACATAGCCTTAGAAGGAACTGTGGAGGTGGGGGTATTCTGTCCTCTGCTGATTTTTAACACAGTTCTGTAAAGCAGGCACGATTTACTGCTTGGCACTTTGAAAGATTTTCCTTTAAATGGCATAGGTGTTCTTGCTCTCTTCTCTCTTTCTCTCTCTGGTTTTTACGTAGATACTGGTGTATAGCGTGGTTTTACAGCCATTTAAAATCCCTGTGTTTGCCACCTTGTGTTTAATTGTCCAAAACCTCTCCGTTCTCTAGCAAACGAAAAGATCAATATGAATCACTAACAGATGGTTGAAGTCTTTGTTTTTTCCCTTCCCACATCCATTTCTAGTATGTAATAGAGTAAAGGTATAAAAAGACATCTAGATGTCAGTTAATATCAGGATTAAAAAAATCCACACCCTGGAACACTTTCAGAAAATCATTTTAATAAATGACATGAAAAGAGTGAGAGCCAGATTAATGTATAATGATTGGCATAAAATGGCATTTTAAATACATTTCTGTACTCTACCCAACTGGTCTTATGAAACTAATTGAACCGTTTGATTCTAAAAGCAGCAGATCTTTCCCAGAGGGCAGATCATAGGTTTAATTTCACTTTTTGGTTTTTGTAAGACCATCTTCACCTTTTTTCCTGCCCTCAAATAAAGAGGGTATTCCAGTGTTTAAGGGGAGGTTTTATGAGCAGCTTCTCAGTTAAATAAAATTATATATTACTGTTATTTAAAACTGCAGGAGTAGCTGAAACTCCATAGTCTCCCTTTACCATCTTCCTTTTTACTTTTCTTATCTTTTATCTGTTCCCCCCACCACCCTCCTTTTGGATTTTGTGCGGATTTCTTCCTCAGCCCATCTTGTTACCTCCTTTTTGGAAGAGTTTCCTTATTTATCATCTCTCCCTTCCCTTAAAAAAAAGTATATGGTGAGGAATATCCATTTGGTTATGGAAGGCCAGATAAACCCTGGTCCATTGCTCATTTAATGAGCCAAAGGAAGTCACTTCAGATCAGCCTGAGGTGCTCCTTTGCCTTGTGGCTGAATGTTCTGACCCATGTTCCTGCCGTTCATGGGATCTGATATGTGCTTTCATGCACTCCATGTCTGTGCCTTCATTAAAGGGCTAAACCTGTGAAATAGCACCAATGTAAATACTAGCGGTGCATTGTATCCATACTAGCCATGCCGTGTTGGTTGCTCTTCTGCCTCATGTACATACTTGTGCCGTATTGCATCATTGCAATTGCACTGCCTTTTGATTACCTGTTCCTCAGTTCCCAATATAGCTACGTGAAGCAGTGGCTTGTGGGGATTTTGAAATCAGGGACACAATGTGAACCCCAAGGAATTGTTGGAGAAGTGGACAGATTTCCATATATTACTAATATATTCCTATAAATATCAAAGTAGTGGGTCCATTTCTTCTTCCTTTTCTAAAAATACAATATTTTAAAATTTCCCTTTGGTCTTCTAGATAGTGAAATCATCTGAGAGGAATGTGAAGGAAGATCTGTTGTTTGAATTATATTGAACAAAGTTCTTGAAGTACTGTAAGGGACAATCCTTCATTAATAGGGAAATGAACCAGAGATAAATCTTTCTTTTTAATTCTAAAATTCTGTGAAGTTAAATATTTATAGTCTGTCTTCTTATAATAACTGAGCTGTCAATAACCTTTACACAGCATTTCTTTTCACTGCCTCTCCCTGATAAAAGAAGAGAGCTTTAAAACCTGCTTTGCTACTGGCATTTAACTGAATAATAAAGATTTAATAAGTGAGAAACAAGATGTTATTTTTATTTCACATTACAGAAATTACAAAGCATAGCTTTTCGATAGAAATTATTTCTATAATATGTGAGTTCTCACCTAGTTTTATCATATTTTACCACTATGGATTTGCAAGGGGAAAACATATTTTTCAAATTAATTTAAAAATAATTAAGTTATTGCCATATCACAGTCCTTTCCAGTAGACATTTATAAATGAGATTTAAAGTAACTACAACAATATTTATTAACCTTAGTGGTGTAGTATATTTCAGTGGACAGACCCACAATACATATTCAGTATAATGCAGTTCTTCTGATGTTTTATATGTACGGTAGAAGATAATTAAATCAACAGTATCAAGGGTGGCGCTTGAAACTACAGCCACAATACATTGAGCCATTACTAATAGTTTTCCAAGTCACAGTTTTTCTAAAGACAATTTTCCTTTATCGGCGTCATACGAGGCATGTTGTTACTGCTATCTTCTGTGTTATGAATATGTGTCTTTCTCTTTAGCAGGGATTGTTGTAATTGAAAGATCCACAGAGTGGTGCTGTTGCCCTGTGATTGCCTTTGTTTTCCAGGTTCATCATGTCTCAGAAATTGAAGTCTTACATGTTGCCATCTATAATCTCATTCTCTTAGCTGACTAGGACAAAGGTTTTAATACAAATGTACAATGTACATGAAGTGTGTTAAGATGTTCTTTGAGTACTGTATACCTTGTAACTGAATATAAATTACATCATTACTGTATTCTAATGATTGCCATACAGAATCTTTAATGAGGTCAGTTGGCTGTCATTGTATTCAAGTTAGTGTTCCTATTTTTATAATATCCCTTAATTGTATAATATCCCCAGGTTGCACCAACCTGATATGATTTTGTTGTTGTACAGTCACTTTTGCACGAAAGATACTATACAAAATAAGTATCATAAAATGTTTGACACGTGTTTTGAGAACCGTTGTACACTTAACATGTTACTTACCGTATAGATGCTTAACTATTACTTTATCGCTGTGTTGTCTGTTGAGTCACTGGAATAACAAAATAGACTTTTTTCTCCTTCTTACTCTTGTTGCATTATAAATATCTCTGAAATGAGACTACCAAAAGAAATAGCCTTGTTAGGGAGTGCAATGAAAGAAAAAGAAATTGGTCTGCAAATGCAGAATAGTGATGATTTTCCAGTGCTTCAGGCTACGCAGGATTACCGGAAGACTGATCTGCAGCTGTTCTATATCACCATTTCCCTCCATTTAGGTTTATGTGTTATAACAATGTAACAGTAGTATTGATAGAGGAAATCTTTTCTTTATGCATTTTAGGTTGGGTTTTCTTTTTTTTTTTTTTTTAAATCTGCCTACTGATCTAGCACTTTATGGTTGTAATAGGTTTACCTAGTCTAGACTAGTTGAATACAATTGTTTAACTTCCTAAGGTTCTTAGATTCACATCGTGTTCCTAACTTACTTGATTCCGGACACTCACTGAGCTCAGTGCATTTTATTTTGTTTAAGATTGTTTTAAGATTAATTATGTAGCCTTTTGAGAAAAGGCATGCAGTTCTGTTCATTGGCTGATGGAAATGGAAGTAATTGCATACGGATCATTTTCCATGAGAGGCAATGCATCTCAAATGATTTTTAGAGTTTGGAAGAGTAGTGTGATAAGGGTTCTCAAATTGTTACTAACTACTGTGAAGAAGTTAATTGGGCTCTTGACTTGCCTTTTAACCAAGGGGCATGAACTTCTATAACAGCAAACATTAGCTTGGCTTCAATAATGTGTGGGATGCTTATAAACTGGGGTAGACTGTAACATACATCAGTTTTCAAAGACTTTTAAAATAATCATACATTAATAAAGAGCATGTTTATCATTTAAAATATTCAGAACTTTATTTCCCTGCTGTGATAGTGAATTTATTTATAAGTATTGCCATGTATTTGTTTAAAATGGAATTATAGAAGTAGATCATTTATCAGTTTATTTCTAGTCTTCTCTGGGCTAATTAGACTCTGCCCACTTCTCTTAGCTATCACATAAAAGTTACTTTTGATACTGAAATCTTCAGTCTCAGATTGATTCCAGGTGTTTGAATCATATAAAATTGTTTCTTCCTTCTCCTCTTCAATATTTTTGATTTATGCTGGTAAAGCTTATTAGAGTTCATGAAAACCTAGTTTTTGAAGTTTGGTCAGCCAACCAGGAGCAGGATTTGAAGTTTGATGTGAATTCTGCTGCCTGTAGAAATTTAATTTGAGACTCAACGTATTTCTTGAGATTTTTCTTTCAGTAACCAAACTATCATCTGAGAATACCTGATATTGCGAAGCTTGCCTTTCTCTTGTACGTGTACAGTAAAGTGAAATGGACACAAAATTAAATTCACTTTTTTTTTTTTTGATTTTTGAATGAATGAATGATTAATGAATAAGAATTAGGCCAAACTTTGTATAGAAAGAGTACAGAAGAATACTTGACTTCCATTCTTACTACTAAAGGAAAGAGAGCTTTATATCCAGCATGCTGAAAGAGGATTTTTGATTCCTTTAAAAACCCTAAAGTAAATTCAGAGGGTTGGACGTACCTGCAGTGTGGTCAAGGCATTTGGCATGAGATCCAGCACTGTGTTGAACTTCTGTTGAGTTTTTGAATTTCTAAAAAAATTATCACAATTTTTCTTTACTGTGGGTGTTCCTTGATCCTAGTAGAAATGTCAAAAAGAGAATTTTTTCTAAAGAATGCGTTTGTCCTCCCTCTGACTTTGATTCTACCTTCGTTAAAGTTTTAATTTGTCTTAGGACTTATTGCCACGCTTCAGTACTTTCTCTGCAGTTAGCATCTAACCTTTGCTGGAGGAGATCTATTAAAAAAATAGGTCAAACGAATATAATAGCAATGTATGCAAAGCTGGGTTATTTGGTCTCTTGCCTTAATAACTGGAGGGTTGAGTTGTAGAAGTCCAGAATGATTTATCAAAGAAGGAAATCAGAGTTTAAGAATATGTATGCAAATGATCACATTAATATCTACAGCAGCGTTAAATATGTGGCTCTTGCACAGTTTCTGGAACGAATTAAAAATCATATTTGGCATGAGTCTTCTATTGAGTAAGGAGGGAGAAATCTGTTTGTGTTCCATTGAAGATACAGAGAAACAGACATTTTAAACTATTGTACATAAAGAATATATATTACATACTAGCTTTATTATCATTACCTCTTAGAAACTTCATCTCTAGCTTACTGTAGCAGTATATCTCTTCTACCAATTAAATATTGTTTCTAATTATGGCATTAAAAAGAAATTTTCATATCATATTATGTGAGAGAGCCCCATGTCCCAGTATTTAGTAAAAGCAAAATATTCTTATATACCATGAAATGGAAAAAAAGAAAATAAAATTCATTTATCTTTTGTTTTTTCCCTTTAGAGGCAGTCCATGCTGTGACTTTTTAATAGTCATGAAGAATGACTTCATCTTAAGATGTTTTTAGAGGGAAGTAACGGCATTTAAGAGATTGAAATTTGCTTATGGGAACGTAATTGCAGCAATAGTGGAATAATTGTGGAATAGTTAGGAGGGTTGGAATGACTATTTGGAGAAAGGAAATGTTGAAAATGAGGAGTGAAATAGTATCAAACAAGGTAGGAGAGGAGCTGATGGAGAAGGCATTGAGTAAAAAGAAGAGAGACTACAGGGATACTTGTCTAGATTGTTAGTGAGGTTTTTCTTCTGCACACTGCATTTATAGTGATAATTTGTTGCCTCTAACTTGTCTTTTCAGTAATTCAGTTCTAAGTTTCAGAGTAGCAGCCTTGTTAGTCTGTATCCGCAAAAAGAACAGGAGTACTTGTGGCACCTTAGAGACTAACAAATTTATTTGAGCATAAGCTTTCGTGGGCTACAGCCCACTTCATCAGATGCATAGAATGGAACATATAGTAAGGAGAGATATATACACATACAGAGAACATGAAAAGGGCTCCCACCTTTTCATGTTATATATATATATATATATATATATACATACACATACACACACACACATACAGAGATCTCCTTACTATATGTTCCATTCTATGCATCCGATGAAGTGGGCTGTAGCCCACAAAAGCTTATGCTCATATAAATTTGTTAGTCTCTAAGGTGCCACGAGTGCTCCTGTTCAGTTCTAAATGTTCAGATTATCAAAATAAAAGCAAAGCTAGAGAGAATTGGCTCTGTTTTTTTTTTCTTACAGAAAGCTAACGATTATCAAATAAAGAATTTAATTTTTGGTAAACTGTTGGCTTAAAACTCTACTTGTCTATTTAGTGAAGTCGGCCTGATCAAAAAGATGAAACAGCAGAACCCCGGATTAACTCATATATGCTACAAATTGCAGTTTTTTAACAATACTATCAATTTCCACTAGGAATACTGGCTTCAGCTCTACAGACTTTATTTGTTGCAAGAAGTTTGGAAATAGTGAAGGAATCCTGCATTCTTAAAAGCTTCCTTTGGAAGTGATCTGTCAAGAGAATACAGTTTAGAGCTCTGACTTATAAATTTCAAAGTTAGGACACAGTATTTTAGAAACAACTGCTGCTTTGCAGGCTGACTTGTGAAGTGGCAGAACCATATCTTAAAGGTGTAGCATCCCTGCTCAGAAACTGAAAAGACTGAGCTTCAAACTGGATTCCCCTGACATACTTCATCCTAGGGGCAACTAGCAGAAGTTGCTAGATCACAGGCCCTGGTTCTCATGGGAGACTTTAATCACCCTGATATCTGCTGGGAGAGCAATACAGCGGTGCACAGGCAATCCAGGAAATTTTTGGAAAGCGTAGGGGACAATTTCCTGGTGCAAGTGCTGGAGGAACCAACTAGGGGCAAAGCTTTTCTTGACCTGCTGCTCACAAACAGGGAAGAACTAGTAGGGGAAGCAAAAGTGGATGGGAACCTGGGAGGCAGTGACCATGAGATGGTCGAGTTCAGGATCCTGACACAAGGAAGAAAGGAGAGCAGCAGAATATGGACCCTGGACTTCAGAAAAGCAGACTTTGACTCCCTCAGGGAACAGATGGGCAGGATCCCCTGGGAGAATAACATGAAGGGCAAAGGGGTCCAGGAGAGCTGGCTGTATTTTAAAGAATCCTTATTGAGGTTGCAGGAACAAACCATCCCGATGTGTAGAAAGAATAGTAAATATGGCAGGCGACCAGCTTGGCTAAACAGTGAAATCCTTGCTGATCTTAAATGCAAAAAAGAGGCTTATAAGAAGTGGAAGATTGGACAAATGACCAGGGAGGAGTATAAAAATATTGCTCAGGCGTGCAGGAGTGAAATCAGGAAGGCCAAATCACACTTGGAGTTGCAGTTAGCAAGAGATGTTAAGAGTAACAAGAAAGGTTTCTTCAGGTATGTTAGCAACAAGAAGAAAATCAAGGAAAGTGTGGGCCCCTTACTGAATGAGGGAGGCAACCTAGTGACCGACGATGTGGAAAAAGCTAATGTACTCAATGATTTTTTTGCCTCTGTCTTCACGCACAAGGTCAGCTCCCAGATTGCTGCACTGGGCAGTACAGCATGGGGAGAAGGTGACCAGCCCTCTGTGGAGAAAGCAGTGGTTCGGGACTATTTAGAAAAACTGGACGTGCACAAGTCCATGGGGCCGGATGCGCTGCATCCGAGGGTGCTAAAGGAGTTGGCGGGTGAGATTGCAGAGCCATTAGCCATTATTTTTGAAAACTCATGGCGATCGGGGGAGGTCCCAGATGACTGGAAAAAGGCTAATGTAGTGCCCATCTTTAAAAAAGGGAAGAAGGAGGATCCGGGGAACTACAGGCCAGTCAGCCTCACCTCAGTCCCTGGAAAAATTATGGAGCAGGTCCTCAAGGAATCAATTATGAAACATTTAGAGGAGAGGAAAGTGATCAGGAACAGTCAGCATGGATTCACGAAGGGGAAGTCGTGCCTGACTAACCTAATTGCCTTCTATGATGAGATAACTGGCTCTGTGGATGAGGGGAAAGCAGTGGATGTGTTATTTCTTGACTTTAGCAAAGCTTTTGATACGGTCTCCCACAGTATTCTTGCCACCAAGTTAAAGAAGTATGGGCTGGATGAATGGACTGTAAGGTGGATAGAAAGCTGGCTAGATCGTCGGGCTCAACGGGTAGTGATCAATGGCTCCATGTCTAGTTGGCAGCCGGTTTCAAGTGGAGTGCCCCAAGGGTCGGTCCTGGGGCCGGTTTTGTTTAATATCTTTATTAATGATCTGGAGGATGGTGTGGACTGCACTCTCAGCAAGTTTGCAGATGACACTAAACTAGGAGGCGTGGTAGATACACTAGAGGGTAGGGATCGGATACAGAGGGACCTAGACAAATTAGAGGATTGGGCAGAAAAAAACCTGATGAGGTTCAACAAGGACAAGTGCAGAGTCCTGCACTTAGGACGGAAGAATCCCATGCACTGCTACAGACTAGGGACCGAATGGCTAGGTAGCAGTTCTGCTGAAAAGGACCTAGGGGTCACAGTGGACGAGAAGCTGGATATGAGTCAACAGTGTGCTCTTGTTGCCAAGAAGGCTAACGGCATTTTGGGCTGTATAAGTAGGGGCATTGCCAGCAGATCGAGGAACGTGATCGTTCCCCTTTATTCGACATTGGTGAGGCCTCATCTGGAATACTGTGTCCAGTTTTGGGCCCCACACTACAAGAAGGATGTGGAAAAATTGGAAAGAGTCCAGCGGAGGGCAACAAAAATGATTAGGGGTCTGGAGCACATGACTTATGAGGAGAGGCTGAGAGAACTGGGATTGTTTAGTCTCCAGAAGAGAAGAATGAGGGGGGATTTGATAGCAGCCTTCAACTACCTGAAGGGGGGTTCCAAAGAGGATGGAGCTCGGCTGTTCTCAGTGGTGGCAGATGACAGAACAAGGAGCAATGGTCTCAAGTTGCAGTGGGGGAGGTCCAGGTTGGATATCAGGAAAAACTATTTCACTAGGAGGGTGGTGAAACACTGGAATGCGTTACCTAGGGAGGTGGTGGAGTCTCCTTCCTTGGAGGTTTTTAAGGCCCGGCTTGACAAAGCCCTGGCTGGGATGATTTAGCTGGGAATTGGTCCTGCTTTGAGCAGGGGGTTGGACTAGATGACCTCTTGAGGTCCCTTCCAACTCTGATATTCTATGATTCTATGATTTTATATCCGTTTGTGTGTGTGCTGGCATTGGCCTTTAACTTAAATAAACACTAGGCAGTTATCCCTCTGATGTATTTATAGAAAGCAATCATATCTCCCCTTAGCCTTTGTTTTGTTAAGGAGCTTGGCTTGTTTAGCCTAAGTATCCTCTTGTAAGGTAGGTTCTCTGTTCCTCTGATCTTTCTAGTAGCCCTTCTCTGCACCTGCTCCAGTTTGAATTCATCTTTCTTAAATTATTGGAGACTAGAATTGCACACAGTATTCCAGATGAGGTCTCACCAGTGTATATATCATTAGTATAAAGCTAATAACACTTCCCTATCTCTACTGGATATATCTCACTTGATTCATCCTAGGATAGTGTTGGTCTTTTTCACAGCCGCGTCACGTTCATGCCTCAGTCATCCTCTGATCAACCAATACTCCCAAGTCTTTCACTTCCTTTGTTGCCTTCAATTGATAAATCCCCAATTTAATCCCTAAATCCAAGATTTTGCTTTATTAAATTTCATCCCATTTCTATTACTTCAGTTTTCAAGGTCATCCAGATCTTCTTGTTTGATATTCTGGTCCTCCTCTGCTTTGGCAATACCTATCAACTTGTCGTCCACAAATTTTATTAATGCACACCCACTTTTTGTATCAGGGTCATTAATGAAAATGTTAAATACATTTGGTACCAAGACCGATCCCCGGGGAACTTCACTAGTAACGTCCATCTGGCCTGACAATTCACCTTTCAACATGACCTGTTGTCTCCTTTTTTTTAACTAGATCCTTACCTGCCTTTCAATTCTTGTATTAATTGCCATCTTCTCCAATTTAACTAATAATTTCCCATGTAAAATTATTAGTGAAATCCAGGTAGATTAGATCTGCTGCATTTCCTTTGTCTAGAAAATCAGCTCTCAAAAAAAAAAAAAGAGGTCAGGTTGGTCTGGCACAATCTACCTTATGTAAAACCATGTTGTAGTTTATTATCCCAATTATCGTTTGCCTTTGTCCCTAAACTACTCTTTTTAAAAAAAAAAAAAAAAAAAAGTAAGACCTTGCATTCAATTGAGGTCAAACTAATGGGCCTGTAGTTGCTGAATCACTTTTTTCCTGTTTCTTAAATATAGGTACTATATTTGCAGTTCTCCTCCCACAGAGTATGGCCCTGAATTTATGGATTCATTAAAAATCCTTGCAATTGGGCTTGCGATATCATGTGGCAGTTCATTTAATATGCATGGTATAAGATTTCCTTATTCGGGGGAAATGTTATTAATTGACTTCCCAGTGAAAGTAAAGTCTCACTATGGGAAAATAGCCTTCTCAAAAATCTAATGTATGTTCTTGGTTTTCAATATGCTTTTAGGAAGCTTGAATTTTACAAAACCTCAGTGATTCAGGCAGGGACACTTTATTTCCTTATTACACAATTATCAGATGAAATTAACATTTCTTTCATTACCTGCTAGAAAAATCCACTCTTCTGGCCTAAATATAACTGACTCTTTGTTACCAACTTTCTCAGTCTTAGTTGATAATTTCCAAGAAGTCTGAGCAAAGATTATACAAGCCGTATTCTGCCAAGGAATACTCTTAAGATGTTTCTTTTCAGGGACTGGATGGTTGAGAAAGCTGATAATGAGATACAGAACTTTTAACCTCTGGTTCATTAGTCTGAACGTGGAACTACAATTTTAAGCAACTGATTAGTTGTGGTGGGAAATAATTTCATTTTTGTCCAGTTTTGAATGGTCAGGTATATAGCAATATCTTTCTGTCATCATTTGATTGAAGACTATTTACACTACATACCTAAAAGATTAAATAGGGACAGGTAGGGTTTGAGCCATGTTATTTCTGAAGTTGTTAAAACCATGCATTATATAGACCCTCAGATGTTATATCATTGTCCTAAGTCCCAGGTAGTTTGTTTAATGCAATGGAGATACCACTGTACATTTTCCTTCCGTCTGGATTGATGACTCTAAAGTAGCAGAAAATATTATTTTATGGGTGATTAGTAAAGAAAATAATATTAGGCTTGTACTTTTAACGTTATGATCTTCAAAGAGAGACTGAAAGTTTGGAGTGAAGTGGAGAAGAGGGTTCTCTTCTCTGCTTATTTTTTTAAAACTTAGACATATCTGGTAGATCACTTTTTCCTGACTGTATTGCAGGAACTTTTGATTTTCTCCAAAGCATATTTTTAGGGTGCCCACTCTTTTTCAATGATTAACAAAAAGTTAATCTGACATTGAAGTTAGAGATGTTAACACAAACAGATTTAAACACAAAGCAGGTTTAAATAGTCTGATCAAATAAAATCCCCCTCTCCTCCCCTTAAGTTCCTTAACTTTCACTCTAGCCTCATATTTTCTGGATGGTAAAAGTTAAAGTGAGTTGGGAAGACCTTTAACTCAGTCTTTTCCAAGAAACATTTCAAACAATGAATGGAAAGAGAGAATGTAAAACTAGTAATGGCAGCAGGGAAAGAAAATCCTTTAAGCATTTTTTCTTCATGAATCTCTGCTGATTTAGGGCATGGCTACACTTGCAAGTTAGGGCACCTGGGGCTGCTTTAATGCGCTCTAACTCCCGACCTGTCCACACTAGCAAAGCACTTAGAGTGCCTGGACTCTACAGCCGAGGTGCTCCTGGTAATCCACCTCCACGAGAAGCATAACGCTTGTTGTGCCTTGGCTGAAATGCCCCAGCGTCAGTGTGAACGAGGTGTTGCATTACTGTGCTTTGATCGGCCTCCAGAAACATCCCATAATCTCCTTAAGTCAAGTGGCCACTCTTGTCATTGTTTTGGAATCGACTGTAAGAATGCGGATTGTGACGGGTTGGATCACAGAAACCCCCTTGGGAGCTGCCACCCGATGTGCAAAGACTACCCCTGCTTCTGTTTTCCCTGCCAGCTCAGGACTCCAGCACCCTGTCTTGCTGAGCCAGACACTCCTGTCTGCTCCCACACAGACCCAGGGTCTGAATCACTTGTCCCAAAGCTGCAAGTTTACCTGAAAACAGCTCGCAGTAGTGTGCTTGTCTTTAGCACTCAGATGCCCAACTCCCAATGGGGTCTAAACCCAGATAAATCCGTTTTACCCTGCATAAAGCTTATGCAGGGCAAACTCAAATTGTTCACCCTCTATAACACTGATAGAGAGATATGCACAGCTGTTTGCTCCCCCAGGTATTAATACATACTGTAGTAGGTCCTAGCCGGGGCTCGACCCTTCCGGGCAGGAGGGGAGCCACACCGACTCACTACTGTGGGAACAAGCAGTCAGTTAGTCCCGAAACTCCGGCTCTTGGGTGCAGAGTCGGAGCAACCACAGTTAAAGCTCAAGAGCCCAGGCCCTGGATCGGGGCGGGGCAACCACAGTTAGCTCAGACCCTTGCTTGCAGGGGCTGAGCGGGCAAATAGTTCAAAGCCCGGGCCCTGGATCAGGGCGGGGCAAACACAGTTAGGCTCAGGCCCTTGTTGCAGGGGCTGAGCGAGCAAACAGTTCAGAGCCCAGGCCCTGGATCAGGGCGGGGCAAACACAGTTAGCTCAGGCCCTTGTTGCAGGGGCTGAGCGAGCAAATGGTTCAAAGCCCAGGCCCTGGATCAGGGCGGGGCAAACACAGTTAACTCAGGCCCTTGTTTGCAGGGGGGCTGAGCGAGCACGCAGTTCAAAGCCCAGGCCCTGGATCAGGGCGGGGCAAACACAGTTAAGCTCAGGCCCTTGTTTGCAGGGAGCTGAGCCAGCAAGCAGTTCAGAGCCCAGGCCCTGGATCAGGGCGGGGCAAACACAGTTAAGCTCAGGCCCTTGTTGGCAGGGGCTGAGCGAACAAATAGTTCAGAGCCCAGGCAAGACACGCCTAGGCTTTCTGTAGCCAAGTGTTGGGTGAGGGGGAAGCCTGCCACCCGTGCGGAGGGTGGCAGGGGGGAACGCAGGCCCACCCACTCCACTGCGTTCCAGCCCGGGGCCCTAACAGCGGTTGCTGCCGCTGCTGGTCAGTGGGGTATCCAGACCGCAACACACTGACATAGGCTCACACTCAGTTGCAGCCGGACCGGGGTCGGCTACCCCCGGGCTACTTCCGTGATCCCCCTCAAAGCCTACCTCGTTCGTTGCGCCGGGGTCGGGCCAGTCCACCTGCATGGGCTCCTCTCTGCCCGGGCTCGGCGGCAAGTCCGGTAGCTCTGCCGGGAAGTCCGGCCAATGGTTCTCAGGCGGCTCCTCTGGATAGCAGCAGGGGCGAAGGGGTTCGGGTCCAGTCTCACCCTCAGGGTTAGGGGGGGTGCGGTTCCCAGGGATTCTCCCAGTGGCGGGCGTGAACGGGCTCCGGCGGCTCCTCCTCGTAGCGGGCCCGGGGTAGCTCAGGCCAGCTAGGGTCCAGGCCTCGGTCTTCGACGGTCTCCTGGCCGGGAGCTCCCGGCCGCACGTCTGCTCCCTTTGGTGGCTGGCCGCTGACTGAGCTCTGGCGGCCGGCCTTTATACTTCCTGTCCCGCCCCTGGACTTCCGGGGGGCGGGGACAGGCGGTGGTGGTCCCACCCACTCTGGTGCCTGCACGTGGGCTCCCTCTTCTGGGCAGGAGGGGAGCCACACCGACTCACTACAATACTCTGAGTGAATTACTAAATAAAAAGTGATTTTATTAAATACAGACAGTAGGATTTAAGTGGTTCAAAGTAGTAACAGACAGAACAAAGTAAGTCACCAAGCAAAATAAAATAAAATGCGCAGATCAAAGCCTAATCAAACTGAATACAGATAATTTCCTCACCAGTTCCAGAGTGCTCCCTTTTACAGGCTAATCTCCTTTTAGCCTGGGTCCAGCTATCACTCACACCCCCTGCAGTTACTGTCCTTTGTTTCAGTCTCCTTCAAGTATCCTGGGGGGGGTGGAGAGGCTCCTTCTTTAGCCAGCTGAAGACAAAATGGAGGGGTCTCCCACAGGTTTAAATAGACTCTCTCTTGTGGGTGGAGACCCCCCTCCTCCCTCCTATGCAAAGTCCAGCTCCAGGATGGAGTTTTGGAGTCACCTGGGCAAGTCACATGCCCCTGCATGACTCAGTCTTTGCAGGCCGATGCCATTGTCCACATGGCATCTTGCATGTCTCCAGGAAGACTTCTCATGTGGATTGGAGCATTCCAAGATGCATTGTTCCCTAAGTGTCTCCTGATCAGGTACTTAACCTGGCGAATTCCTTCCTAAAGAAGCTGACCAAATGCCTCCCAAAGCTTACTTAGAAATCAGGCAAGCATACAGCCCATATTCTTAACCTCGAGTAGAAAATGATATATATGTACAAATTGGATGAATAGATATAGTAGACCAGAACCTTTATGGAGATATGTTACATGGCCCAGGCAGCACAAAACATATTCCAGCTATGTCATCCATACATTTATAAGCACCCCCTCCCCATAAAGCCTTATAGGGTACACTGTCACACCCTCCCCCTGAACTTACTGCCAGAGACTTGGACACTGTCCATGGCGGAGGCAGTACCTGTAAAATTTCTGTTTGTTTCTGGTCACACTCCCTTTCAGTATCTTGAAACCATATGATGTCACCCCTAGGGGTTCTAGCTCGTTTTGGGGTTCCTGATCCCCAGATGCTTGCAAACAGGTAGGGATGTAGTATTGCTAAAATGCGGATATCCCCTTTTAAAGCTCTGTTTCTGACAGCGGACATGCTTATCTGCTCTGGGACAAAGCAAGCCATTAGTGTGGAATGTTGCTTGCTGTGAGTGTGCTGAGAGAGAGATGGGGGGATGGACTGAACTTACAAGACAGCATGCTGACACACACTCAGCCCCCCAAAAACCCACTCACTCTCCCCCACTTACACACAACACATTCCCCGTCCCCCACATTTGAAAAGCACGTTGCAGCCACTTGAATGCTGGGATAGCTACCACAATGCACTGCTCTTTGTGGTGTTGCAAGAGCTGCTAATGTGGCCACGCCAGTGCACTTCCAGCTGAGAGCGTAAACACTCGGCAGCATTTTCGCTGCTGTGGTCTCCGAAGGCTGGTTTAACTCCCAGCACTCGACATCTGCAAGTGTAGCCATGCCCTAAATTATAGTCCATAGTTAATAGATCCATAACTCGGCTTGCTGTGAAAGTTTCCAAATCTCTGCCGTAACTGAAATTAAGGACTTTAGTTACAAGATTCTTATTTAATCCTGTCTTAAAATAGAACTATGTTAGTGATCTAATACTGTTCTTCCATTTTCTTTGGCCAACTACCATAAAAATCTGTCAAAAGTCATCTTGTTCACTTTGCTATCGCCTGGAGAATTCTGTGATATAACTCTTCAGAGTCTGGTTTGCTGTCAGCTTTTCTATTTATTTCAGTTTTAACATTTCACTTCAAACCTTATCCCCAATGAAAATATATCAGTCTCAAGGATAAAACTTCAGCTTCTGTGAATACCAAAACAAAGAATTCTTTCAGACTTCCACTAATATCCTTGTCTGTCAGCAACTCACATTCTTTAGTGGCCTCGTTGGTTCTGCCTAGCCATTTTGCCTTTCATACTTATTGAGAAATATCTTATTTGCGTCTGGGCTTAGATTATTTTTAAGTTTATTTTTCCGTATAAAATCTTAACACTCTCCTTTAACTCTTTCCCTTTATTTTTGCTTGTATATATTTCCTGTAATTTTATCTGTTTCATGCAAACAGTTTAATTTTCCTTACCTTTAATTTTCAGTTCTGCATTCCTATACATACAACAGAGTTATTATGCTTATGGTTTCTGAGTGGTAAACAAGGATAGCAAGCATGGTTCTGTAGTTCTGAGTTCAATTACTAGCTCTGCTATAGACTTCTTGTGTGAGGTTGGGTAAATCACTTAATTTTAGTGGTGCTGAGAGAATAAAATTATCCATATCCTTAGTTGAAAAAGTGGTATTTCTATATAAAGTCTGAAGCTGGACTAACCAAAAAAGAAAATCACTTAAACCTGTCTTTCCCTTTAAATACAAAATCCAGGCACCTAACAAAGATTTATATTTTGGATGACAAGTGAACTTTAACATTTAGCTAAAACAGACCAAAGAGAGGATAGAGTAAAACGAAGTTCATATAATTTATAAAAAACCTCACCAATCACGATCAGTGTCACACCGCTTACATTCTGAAATCCACCTTCCTGGACTTCCTTGCAACAAACTCACTTCCCAGGTGCATATGGGCTCTCTATCCTCAATGGATTTTTTTAAAAATGTAATTACACACTCACAACACTAAGAGTCCAAGTCTTGGGAACTGGGTGGTTCTTGGAGGGCCTATGTGTGCCCTGGTGGTGGGGTACCCCAGGAGCCTCCAGCATGGAGGAGGGTTCTAAGATCTGTTTTCTCTGGGGGCCATGATGGTGAGCGGAGGCGGAAAAGCAGATGGATGGAGGACCCCAGTCCTAGTGGGTGGTGGAGAGAGGAGAGTTGTGGGACCCCAGGTCCTGATACTGCAGGGAGGGGGACCCCAAGACTGGAGAGCTGAAAGGCAAGGAGGACCCTGAGGCAGGGGGATGATAAGGGCTGGCCTTGGCCTTGAGCTGGCATTGGAAGACCCCACCCAGTGCTGGGAGAGGGGAGAAAGGGCAGTGGAAGGGGGAGGTGTGGGGTACTGGGAGGACACCAGTGGTAGGCAACGGGTGATGGAGACTACTGGCTAGCACTCACCTGTGCTAGGGGTGAGGGGGCCCCCCTGTGCTGGTGGAGGGTCCTGCTGGAAAGGGAAGAGTCCATCCGAGGCGGAAGGGCAGGGTTAGTGTCAGCCTGGGTCAGCCTGCCCTGGCACTAGTGGTTGTGGGGCACTAGGACCCTGTAGCGGCAGGCAACGCCAGGAGACGGAGCAGGCTGGGCCTGAGTTGCTCGCTGCTGCTGCGGCAGAGACTGAGCCTCCTGGGGGGCTGCGGGCAAGAAAAATAAATAAATGCCCAGGCCGGTGAGTGCGGGCCTGACCCCCGCTGCTGGTGCCAGGCCCCCCGCTGCTGGTGCCAGGCCCCCTGCTGTTCCCCTGAAGCATGGCACCCCCCAAAGTGCGGGTCTCAGGCTGGTTGACCTGGTCCGTCCTATGGACGGGACGGCTCTGCCCCCAGTGGTTGCCTCTCTTGCGGGGAGCCACACATCTCTCTCTTTTTTCTGACAGGGGTATCTCCAGGCTGAACTGTTCCCTGCCTTCACTGTGTATTTCCCAGCAAAGAGTCTGTCTAAACAGACTTGGTTGCTTTCTCTTCAGAGACTGGTAAGCAGCAGAATGATTGCTGCAGATATAAGATACCATGCAGCACTTCCCATGCAAGCCTACTTTATTCTTAGTTAAAAGCATTAGAGAAAACATAGTAGTTCCAAGTTCCATCAGAGCTTGAGCTCAAAACAAGCACAAACTGTTATGAGGCCTCACTAGGCCAAGTCTGTCCTTAAGGACTGGGGCATTCGGTGGACCAGGAGTTCTGTCAGGCTAAACTCTGGACTTTCATCCAAAAGTATTTTCTTTGTCTGTTGCTTTTCGGATAATTCAGTTTGAATTAGAATATTCATTTCTCCCCAGGGAGTGACTTGGAGGGCTGATAACAGAGGAAGTTCATTAGGATCCCCTTCCCTACTACAGAAGAAACATACAGTGCAGCAACAACACATGCTCAGTTCATTTTAAATGCATTGTACTCCAAAGGTATTAACCCCTAATTCAGTAAGGTTTCACTTAACTCAGTAAAGCTTATCTTAATTCTATGAGGTTTGTTCAGGACTCTACAGATATTGTCAGTCTGTCAAATCTCTTACTATGCATTCTTTTCCACTGCTTCTGCCCAGCTGAACTGGACTTTTCTCTATCTATTCACACAGTCCGGACACAGTTGGTAAGAACCTTCTCCTTTTCATCTCTTGCCCTCTGGAGCAAACTTCCTGTTTCTCTTCAGACTGTCATTTTTCAAGTCTCATAAAAAACATGCCTTACCTTCCTTGCCTGTGACTAAAATTACAAAAATTAAATTTATATCCTGCTGTAGTGTTGATCCCACAAGCTCACTAAATGCCTGACCAATCAGATAAATATTGTGCAGCTTCCAGATGCTTGTCAGTTTAGCTCTAATTGTATTATTTGCAAAAAAATATATATATATATCTGAAATAAATATTATATATTGTAGGAAAGAAAACTGTTTTGTCCCTGAGATAGACAAGATGACCATAAAGGTCTTTTCTGTCTCTAATTTCTGATCCTATGATTCATGAGCAACTAAAAATACATGAGTATCTGTCCAGAAGGGTTAGTGACCATTAGAGATGCAATTATGTTTTTCTAATTGAAGGCATCAGTAAAACCCTCAGCTAGTATCTCAGCCTGACAACTTCAGTGCTGTTTAATCATCCCGGAACCCTGAGAAAGCATCCCAAACTGAAACTCATGTAGAGTACTCCCAGTTGCTGCAGCTGAGACTACTTGTGTGAGTATGTCTTGTAGAAATGGACCCTGGATAATATATTCTGTAGGAGCTACTCACCTTGAGTAAGCGTTGCAGAATCAGGCCCACAAAAAGCAATATACCTAACGTATACATGCACACAGCTAATCCTTTAAACCATGTCGTATATGGTACTGCTTGGGAATTCTTAGTCCATTCCACATGGATGTTTGACATTCAGTTTGTTACTTATCAGGGGGTAGCCGTGTTAGTCTGTATCTACAAAAACAACAAGGAGTCTGGCACCTTAAAGACTAACAGATTTATTTGGGCATAAGCTTTCGTGAGTTAAAACCTCACTTCTTCGGATGCATTCAGTTTGTTACTATCACTTTAAATCTATGCGAATCCTTTTTCAGCACTGCTTTGAGTTAAGTAAGCAGCAGGAGTACTATTGCAGCCTTGATGATGCAGAACTTTAGCATTACTTTGCCAGCCTAATTCTTCAACAATCATAAAAAAATTCTCCAGTGTATTTCTACTGTATTTTTGCAGTATAAATAAAATAATTGATTCCAAAGGGGAAAGCAGTGGATGTATTATTCCTTGACTTTAGCAAAGCTTTTGATACGGTCACCCACAGTATTCTTGCCAGCAAGTTAAAGAAGTATGGGCTGGATGAATGGATTATAAGGTGGACAGAAAGGTGGCTAGATAGTTGGGCTCAACAGGTAGTGATCAATGGTTCCATGTCTAGTTGGCAACCAGTATCAAGTGGAGTGCCCCAAGGGTCGGTTCTGGGCCCAGTTTTGTTCAATATCCATTAATGATCTGGAGGATGGCGTGGATTGCACCCTCATCAAGTTTGCAGATGACACTAAACTGGGAGGAGTGGTAAATACGCTGGAGGATAGGGATAGGCTACAGAGAGACCTAGACAAATTAGAGGATCAGGCCAAAAGAGATCTGATGAGGTTCAACAAGGACGAGTGCAGGGTCCTGCACTTAGGAAGGAAGAATCCCATGCACTGCTACAGACTAGGGACCAAGTGGCTAGGCAGCAGTTCTGCAGAAAAGGACCTAGGGGTTACAGTGGACAAGAAGCTGGATATGAGTCAACAGTGTGCCCTTGTTGCCAAGAAGGCTAACGGCATTTTGGGCTGTATAAGTAGGAGCATTGCCAGCAGATTGAGGGACGTGATCATTCCGCTCTATTCGGGTTGGTGAGGCCTCATCTGAAGTACTGTGTCCAGTTTTGGGCCCCACACTACAAGAAGGATGTGGAAAAATTGAAGAGTCTCCAGCGGAGGGCAACAAATGATTAGGGGTTGGAGCACATGACTTATGAGGAGAGGCTGAGGGAACTGGGATTATTTAGTCTGCAGAAGAGAAGAATGAGGGGGGATTTGATGGTTGCTTTCAACCACCTGAAACGGGGTTCCAAAGAGGATGGATCTAGACTGTTCTCAGTGGTACCAGATGACAGAACAAGGAGTAATGGTCTCAAGTTGCAGTGGGGGAGGTTTAGGTTGGATATTAGGAAAAACTTTTTCACTAGGAGGGTAGTGAAGCACTGGAATGGGTTACCTAGGGAGGTGGTGGAATCTCCTTCCTTAGAGGTTTTTAAAGTCAGTCTTGACAAACCCTGGCTAGGATGATTTAGTTGGGGGTTGGTCCTGCTTTGAGCAGGGGGTTGGACTAAATGACCTCCTGAGGTCCCTTCCAACTCTGATATTCTAGGATTCTTAAGTTAAATAGCAGTCTCTTACTGTCCTGGGATTCCATTGCATAGATAGTAGGTTTTGCCTTGAGAATTCCTCTATTTTTAGTCTGGATTCATTACTATCTTTACAATATTTTATTATGTACAAAAATGCCATATGCATACATACACATAGCGCTGCCAAATTTAATTTGCAAAGCAGAGATTTTTTTTTTAAATATAAAAAGAGAAGATGTACTACATATGCACAAACTAAGTTTCAAACCCTCAAATCTTGGCAAATCAAAGACCTCTTACACTGGAATGTCAAGAGGGAATGTGTTTGGGGCCTCGTAAAACCAGAACATAGCAAAGCTTTGCCAAAACCAAAACATGGCAACATAAGGCTACATTTAGTTAAAAATAAACTACCTGTTAATTAAATAGTCGCTAGTGAATGCTGAATTTTGTATGGCTCTTTGTAATTCTTCATCTGAGCCTGTAATCCTTCATTTGCGAAAGAAGGTCCTCTTAGGATTTTTACTTTTAAGGCACTTTGTCTAGTAACTTCTCAAGTATCTGAGATGGTAGTATATGCTTAAAAACGTATGTTTGCCTCGCTTTATTTTTATTTTCCTTTAATGACAGGGTATCCTAAGTACTATAGTATTCTTTGCTCACAAACTCCCCACTATTTTCATCAAAACAAGAATTGCCCTTTCTTCAACATGTATGTCTTTCTCCAACAATGCTGAGTATGTCTAAAGTACCATGAAATTCTGTATGAACAGAACTCAAATTTTTCAAGTGTAGGAGTTAAATTTATTTTGACATAGGTCATGAAAATGTTTCCAAACAGTCAGGATTGTGTGTCTGTGAGTCATATGGGGTCAGCCTTGTGGTCAGATGATCGTAACATTTTTTGTGAGAACCAGCTCCACCTCCTGGATTGAAAGGAGCAACACTTTTCTAGGACAAATCTGCAGAGCTGCTGTATGGTCATCTGTGTATACATTACATGTATGTGACAGGGTAGCATGCATGCAGATGGAGCTTCTGGCAGAACTTTTCTAGCTTTATCAAGTATAGAGTAGGGTATAAACACTGCTTGTGTAGTAATGCAAGTTTAACCAAATAAAGGGCCTCTGTGCTGATCATACTTATTCAGAAGTAAGTCCTGTAGGAATCTGTGTTCTTCTATTGCTAAGTAAGAAATAATATGCAGCTATAAAGCCTGCTTGAAATGCACTATGCAGATGTGCAGTTTCTGGTTTGCTATAAGTAATAAACTTTCTGAAAATTCAGTTGCAGGAGAGAGAATTCTTTATCTGCAGCAGGATCTCCCTTCTCACCTGTCTAGGCTGGGAGGGGCTTCTCCAGAGGTTCTTCACTGCCCTCTGCCCCTTCCCAGGCTGGGTGTTGCAGCAAGGGTGGGGGTTGAGCAGAGGAGCTGTCATGTTGCTCACAGGATGGGAAGAATAAGAAGAGCCACACTGAGCTGTGTGTATCTTTTATAGTAGTTGTGAATGGCTAGCCAACTACAAGGCAGAGAGGGATATGAAGATGGGGAGGCATCAGAGGAGGAAGAAAGCCGTATCTGGGGCTTGCAGAGGAGAGTGACAGGATTTTGCAGTGGAAAGGAAAGGATTGTTGAGGATGAGAGTCCTAGGAAGCATGTCAGGGAATGAAACTGGGTAGATGAAGGAAACTAGGACCAAAGAGACGTAGGGAATCTGAGGGGTAGAGAGTGCATGGGGTCTGGATGGGGAAGGGACTATGAGAATGGGAGAGAGGGAATGGCAGGCAACAATCTGAAAATTGCATTGGTGTGGTGGCTCTGGACTGGTGAACGAGAGGAAGAAGCTCTGAGAGCTGAGGGGTAATGTTCTGAGTAATCCGATTGTGAGGGAGCAGGAGACTGCAACTCCAGCAATTTCATGAACTCTATAGGGCTGAATTTCCAGCCCTGCAATTTCTGGATTGCAGCCCAGTCCTTCACAGTTCTTCATCTGTGGAGTCTCTGGAGCAGGTATTATTGTAGTTTCATGATCATGAAAAGGATAAGGGGAGGTGAGGGGTTGGGAAAGGTGGTCCATAGGACAGTCTTTCCCTTACCTGAGGTTTTCAGAACTCCCAATAGGGGCAACTTAACTATTTCACTCCAGGCGCTGTAAGGAATAAATCAACAGGAACACAACAATTCAGTGTGCAGTTTATTAGATTTAAGCACACACAAACATAAGCAATAGGTTTAGAGCATCCCAGATATTCACCTAACATCTGGAACGGTATTGAATAATTAACAGCAGGTTTGCAGTGGCCAGTTTCTCACCCACTGGGGAGAAAAGGTGTCAGGAAAAACGTCTCAAGATGACTTCAGAGGACTGCTCCCAAGTACAATCTATTAGCTAATCTTTTATAAAACACCCCTACTATATCATCACTTTTCTAACTTTCCATAAACTTAATATCAGAGACGTCTAGACTCAAGGTTTTCCAACCACCAAGGTTTTTAGTCTCACTTGTTTACTTGTTTGTCCCTCCTCCTATTCTGATTAGCAGAAACTATAGCTAGTTCTGACCTTGCTTCTAAAAGCTTGTCTCCAAATTAACCCTTAAGTACGTGGTGTTCTATTTCATTACTTCAGAGTGGCTGAATACACACAATATGGTTGCAATTAGCTTGATCACATTCTGGGGTATACACACCCCTCAAATCCAGGGCAACTGTCCATAAGACAGTCTTTCCCTTAAGAGGTGTTGTTGTTGTTTTGTTTTAATTGAGAATACATTACCTGATCTAGGTGGATCCTTTGCCTGATGAGGCTTTTCACCATCACATTAATTTTTCTGTTAGTATGGCATGCCTCCAGTTTTAACAGCACTTTGCCCCCCATAGTAAGAACAGGACATCTGGCCTCCTTGGGTTGTTCTGGATCTTTCTATCAGTTGGGTATTGCAACTTCTATCTAGTTACCTGTCAGAGAAGAATTCTGCTTAGCTATAATCTATGCTTGAACCTGGTTAGGGCTGCCATTATCACCTTCCATCCAAAATATCACTCCCATGTAAGACATTTTGCAACTAATAATTTGGTTCTTACTAAAATGGAAAGCAAAATAACAGGTCAGAAAACCTAAATGTGTGTTTTAGTGTGAGGTATACTTTAGCCATATTAATTGAATACAAATTAGTGAAGACATTATGACAATGCCATAGTATTTATTAGTGGCAAAAGAAAACCCCAGAAATGAGGCTGAAATAAAAACATGTATTTAAAAATATACAACAACCTGTCAAAATACAGAAAATTCTACCTATTGAAGGTATGTAGATTTGGATTATCCCTGCTAAAGTAAATAGATTGCATTCTGCCATATCCATTTACTTATCTCTAAGACCTAATGGGCAGATTGCTTGGTTATGCGGATTAATTATACCTGTCATCAGGGCCGATTCCCCTGAATCAGGCCCCGCGCCTAAGAGGGACTCGCGCTCTTGCCGCCGCCGGTACACCGTACCGGGGCGGCCCGGCTTCCCCAGGGGACAATTTAAAGGGCCTGGGGCTCCCAGCAGGGGCTAGAGCCCCAGGCCCTTTAAATTGCCACCAGAGCCCCACTTCTGGAGCCCTGGGTAGCGGGTGGCTCCGGCGGCTATTTAAAGGGCCCGGGCTCCAGCTGCCTCTGCTGCCCCGGTCCTTTAAATTTTTAGTCATCCCTGCCGGGGCCCTGCTGAAAATGTTCGAATTGGGCCCCACACTTCCTTAAGCCGGCCCTGCCTGTCATGGCTGTGTAGCTAACCATGCTGTGATTTGCATTGCTTACAACATATCATTGAAGTGCTGTTAACCAATATAACTAGGGCCCTACCAAATTCACGACTATGAAAAACGCATTACAGACAGTGAAATCTGGTCCCCCCTCTCCCCACCATGAAATCTGATCTTTTGTGTGCATTTACCCTATACTATACAGATTTCATAGGGAGACCAGCATTTCTAACACTGGGGGTCTTGAGCCAAAAGAGTTGCAGGAGGGTCACAAGGTTTAGGGGGATCAAGTATTGTCACCCTTACTTCTGCGTTGCCTTTAGAGCTGGGCGGCTGGACAGTGGCAGCTGTTGGCTGGGTGCCCAGCTCTGAAGGCAGCGCCTCACCAGTGGTAGCACAGAAGTAAGGGGGGCAATACCATACGTTGCCCCCCACCCCCGCCAATTCTGCGCTGCTGCCTTCAGAGCTGGACAGCCAGAGAATGGCGGCTGCTGACCAAGAGCCCAGCTCTGAAGGGTGCAATCACCCTCTACAATAACCTTGTGACACGACCCCCCACTCCCCCTCAGCTCCTTTTTGGATCAGGACCCCTACAATTACAACACCATTAAATTTAAGATTTAAAATATCTGAAATAATGAAATTCACAATTTTTAAAATCTATGACCGTGAAACTGACCAAAATGGACCATGAATTTGGTAGGGGCCTAAATATAACTGCATATTCTGCAGCATCTTACTGCAAAGTAAAATTGAGACTGGCGTGTGGAGGAAAGTGTTTCAGCCACTGGAGAACTGCTGTTGAAAACCACGTCTGCACTGATTTTTAAATGAAGACTTTTATTTTAAATACATGTAAAATACTTTTTCACCTTCATGCTTGACTATTTAAACATATTTAAATGTTAACTTGAAGAGGCTTCTTGTTTATGCGCACATAACTGTATCCTGGACTTACTAAACTCGGCCTAAGTTAAAATTGATACCAGGTTAGCAGAGAGCTCCTTCAAGTTGCTGTTATACTGCAATGTGCTCACTATGCTGTGGCTACTATAAATCATTCTGCTCATTTGGAGACGTACATGGTGATACCAACTTCTGAATCCCACCACGCCAACACACGTTTGTTGTCCTTTAAGCAAGACTTACTTCCCCCCCACCACCACCACTTTCCCTCATAGTCCTCTTTCACTGTCCTTTCTCATTCCATTAGAAGGAACTACTTTTAAAATTAATTTTTTATATTTAACGAGAATTTGGAATAATGTGTCTCAGCCAGTCTGAGTACAGCACTTGCATATTGTATGATTACTGAGCTATCCCATACAATGATAATGCAGATCATATGCTGAGTGCAGGAGAATGCACATATGAAAAATAAGGGTATGTCTACACTACGAAATTAGTTCGAATTTATAGAAGCCGGTTTTATTGAAATCGGTTGTATACAGCCGATTGTGTATGTCCACACAATAAAATGCTCTAGGTGCTCTAGTCGGCAGACCGCGTCCACAGTACGAGGCTAGCGTCGACTTCCGGAGCATTGCACTATGGGTAGCTATCCCACAGTTCCCGCAGTCTCTGCCGCCCCTTGGAATTCTGGGTTGAGATCCCAATGCCCGGATGATGCAAAACAGTGTCGCGGGCGGTTCTGGGTACATGTCGTCAGGCCCCTCCCTCCCCCGTCACAGCAACGGCAGACAATAGATTCGCGCCTTTTTATCTGGGTTACCTGGGTTACCTGTGCAGACAACATGGAGCCCGCTCAGCACAGCTGAGCTCACCGTCACCATATGTCCTCTGGGTGCCGGCAGACGTGGGACTGCATTGCTACACAGCAGCAGCTGCTAACTGCCTTTTGGCGGTAGACGGTGCAGTAGACTGGTAGCCTTCATCGGCGATCTGGGTGCTGGCAGCCGTGGGGCTTGCCTTTTGGCAGTAAATGGTGTATTATGACTGTTAGCCGGCCTATTACAAGTCGAGTCTTCCCTGAGCAGCAGCTCGTACAATAGGCCTGAAGACCATCGTCATACACCGCCCCGTATTTGCTGCCAAGCACCCAGAAAGATGCCGAGGGCTATCAGTCACGCTGCACCGTCGTCTTAAGATGTAAAAAATAGATTTTCTCTGTATTCATTTGCTTCCCCCTCCCTCCGTCAAATCAACGGCCTGCTAAGCCCAGGGTTTTCAGTTTAATCTTTGGGGGGGACCAGTCTGTGACAGTTGTTTGTGTCTCTCCCTGATGCACAGCCACCGTTCTTTATTTTAATTCCCTGTGCCTGTACGCCATGTCGTCACTCGGCCCCCCTCCCTCCTTCCCCTAGGCCGTCAGATACTACGTTTGCGCCACAGCTCGAGCCGAGAAGCGGTTCGCGCCTTTTCTTTGAATTCTGGGTTGAGATCCCAATGCCCGGATGATGCAAAACAGTGTCGCGGGCGGTTCTGGGTACATGTCGTCAGGCCCCTCCCCCCTCGTCACAGCAACGGCAGACAATAGATTCGCGCCTTTTTACCTGGGTTACCTGTGCAGACAACATACCACGGCAAGCATGGAGCCCGCTCAGCTCAGCTGAGCTCACCGTCACCATATGTCCTCTGGGTGCCGGCAGACGTGGGACTGCATTGCTACACAGCAGCAGCTGCTAACTGCCTTTTGGCGGTAGACGGTGTAGCATGAGTGATAGCCGTGGGGCTGGCAGCCGTAGTGCTGCATTGCACCAGCCCCTTGCAGGCGATGGTATATTATGACTGGTACCCGTCGTCGTCGTACTGGTATGGCTGTCAATCATGGCCACCTGGGCAGACATGCTACTGTTTCGATGATGACGGTTACCAGTCATAATATACTATTTTCTGCCAATTGCCCAATATTGTCTGCTAAGCACCCAGAAGAGGCCGAGGGCGATGCTGGGTGCTGGCGGACGTGGGGCTGGCAGACGTGGGGCTGCATTGCTACACAGCAGCAGCCCCTTGCCTTTTGGCAGATGATGGCATATTATGATTGGTACCCATCATCGTCATACTGGTATGGCTGTCACTCATGCTGCAGCGTCGGCTGCCACCTTAAGATGTAAAAAATAGATTTGTTCTGTGTTCATTTGCTTCCCCTTCCTCCGTGAAATCAACGGCCTGCTAAGCCCAGGGTTTCCAGTTTAATCTTTGGGGGGACCATTCTGTGTGACAGTTGTTTGTGTTTCTCCCTGTTCCTGTACCTGTACGCCATGTCGTCACTCGGCCCTCCCTCCCTCCCGCCCTCCTTCTCCTGGTCCATCAGATACTACTTTCGCGCCTTTTTTCTGACCAGGCGCCATAGCTAGCACTGGGATCATGGAGCCCGCTCAGATCACCGCGGCAATTATGAGCACTATGAACACCACGCGCATTGTCCTGGAGTACATGCAGAGCCAGAACATGCCAAGGCGAAACCCGGACCAGGCGAGGAGGCGATTGCAGCGCAGCGACGAGAGTGATGAGGAAATTGACATGGCCATAGACCTCTCACAAGGCACAGGCCCCAGCAATGTGGAAATCATGGTGTTACTGGGGCAGGTTGATACTGTGGAATGCCGATTCTGGGCCCGGGAAACAAGCACAGACTGGTGGGACCGCATCGTGCTGCAGGTATGGGACGATTCCCAGTGGCTGCGAAACTTTCGCATGCGTAAGGGCACTTTCATGGAACTTTGTGACTTGCTTTCCCCTGCCCTGAAACGCCAGGATACCAAGATGAGAGCAGCCCTCACAGTTGAGAAGCGAGTGGCAATAGCCCTGTGGAAGCTTGCAACGCCAGACAGCTACCGGTCAGTCGGGAATCAATTTGGAGTGGGCAAATCTACTGTGGGGCCTGCTGTGATCCAATTTGCCAGGGCAATGAAAGACCTGGTGATAGCAAGGGTAGTGACTCTGGGCAACGTGCAGTCAATAGTGGATGGTTTTGCTGAAATGGGATTCCCAAACTGTGGCGGGGCCATAGACGGAACCCATATCCCTATCTTGTCACCGGAGCACCAAGCCACCGACTACATAAACCGCAAGGGGTACTTTTCAATGCTGCTGCAAGCCCTGGTGGATCACAAGGGACGTTTCACCAACATCAACGTGGGATGGCCGGGAAAGGTACATGATGCTCGCGTCTTCAGGAACTCTGCTCTGTTTCGAAAGCTGGAGGAAGGGACTTTCTTCCCGGACCAGAAAGTGACCATTGGGGATGTTGAAATGCCTATCGTGATCCTTGGGGACCCAGCCTACCCCTTAATGCCATGGCTCATGAAGCCATACACAGGCAGCCTGGACAGGAGTCAGGACCTGTTCAACTACAGGCTGAGCAAGTGCCGAATGGTGGTGGAATGTGCATTTGGACGTTTAAAAGCGCGCTGGCGCAGCTTACTGACTCGCTCAGACCTCAGCGAAAAGAATATCCCCATTGTTATTGCTGCTTGCTGTGCGCTCCACAATATCTGTGAGAGTAAGGGGGAGACATTTATGGCGGGGTGGGAGGTTGAGGCAACTCGCCTGGCCGCTGATTACGCGCAGCCAGACACCAGGGCGGTTAGAGGAGCACAGCAGGGCGCGGTGCGCATCAGAGAAGCTTTGAAAACGAGTTTTGTGACTGGCCAGGCTACTGTGTGAAACTTCTGTTTGTTTCTCCTTGATGAACCCTCCACCCCCCCCCCCGACCCGGTTCACTCTACTTCCCTGTAAACCAACCACCCCACCCCACCCTCCCCTCCCCTCCCGCTTGCAGAGGCAATAAAGTCATTGTTTTTTCACATTCATGCATTCTTTATTAGTTCCTTACAGAGGTAGGGGGATAATTGCCAAGGTAGCAGGGATGGGTGGGGGAGGAGGGATGGAAAAGGACACACTGCATTTTAAAACTTTAACTCTTATTGAAGCCCAGCCTTCTGATGCTTGGGCGATCATCTGGGGTGGAGTGACTGGGTGGACGGAGGCCCCCCCACCGTGTTCTTGGGCGTCTGGGTGACGAGGCTATGGAACTTGGGGAGGAGGGCTGTTGGTTACACAGGGGCTGTAGCGGCGGTCTCTGCTCCTGCTGCCTTTCCTGCAACTCAACCATACGCTCGAGCATATCACTTTGATGCTCCAGCAGACGGTCCATTGCCTCTTGCCGTCTGTCTGCAAGCTGACGCCACCTATCGTCTTCAGCCCGCCACCTCTCCTCTCGTTCATGTTGGGCTTTTCTCATCTCCGACATTGACTGCCTCCACGCATTCTGCTGTGCTCTATCAGCGTGGGAGGACATCTGCAGCTCCGTGAACATCTCGTCCCTCGTCTTACGTTTTCTCTTTCTAATGTTCACGAGCCTCTGCGAAGGAGAAACATTTGCAGCTGGTGGAGGAGAAGGGAGAGGTGGTTAAAAAAGACACATTTTAGGGAACAATGGGTACACTCTTTCATTACAAGGTCGCATATTTCGGCTTGCAGGCAGCCATCGTAGGCCACAGTGTTTTGGCTTATTTAACCTTCTTAACATGCGGGAAAGGTTGCAAACAGCAGCGCATTTCCCATCTCAAGGATGAATTGGGTTGTCCATTTAAAATGGGGTTTCAATGTAAAAGGAGGGGGCTGCGGTTTCCCGGTTAACATGCGGCACAAACACAAGTAAACCCCCCCCCCCCACACACACACACACGATTCTCTGGGATGATCACTTCACCCCTCCCCCCCACCGCGTGGTTAACAGCGGGGAACATTTCTGGTCCGAATAGCAGGAACGGGCACCTCTGAATGTCCCCCTTAATAAAATCACCCCATTTCAACCAGGAGAGCTTTCTGGAGATGTCCCTGGAGGATTTCCGCTCCATCCCCATACACGTTAACAGACTTGCTTGCTTTTTTTTTGTAATGTTTACAAATATTTACAAAGTTACACTCACCAGAGGTCTCCTGTGTGCCCTGAGGGTCTTGGGTGAGTTCGGGGGTTACTGGTTCCAGGTCCAGTGTCACAAACATATCCTGGCTGTTGGGGAAACCGGTTTCTCTGCTTCCTTGCTGCTGTGAGCTACCTACAGTACCTCCATCGTCATCTTCCTCGTTCCCCGAACCGTCTTCCCTGTGTGTTTCTCCAGTGAGAGAGTCATAGCACACGGTTGGGGTAGTGGTGGCTGCACCCCCTAGGATCGCATGCAGCTCCGCGTAGTAGCGGCAAGTTTGCGGCTCTGCCCCGGACCTTCCGTTTGCTTCTCTGGCTTTGTGGTAGGCTTGCCTTAGCTCCTTAATTTTCACGCGGCACTGCTGTGTGTCCCTGTTATGGCCTCGGTCCTTCATGGCCTTGGAGATCTTTTCTAATACTTTTCCATTTCTTTTACTGCTACGGAGTTCAGCTATCACTGCTTCATCTCCCCATATGGCGAGCAGATCTCGTACCTCCCGTTCGGTCCATGCTGGAGCTCTTTTGCGATCCTGGGAGGACTCCATGACGGTTACCTGTGCTGATGAGCTCTGCGTGGTCACCTGTGCTCTCCACGCTGGGCAAACAGGAAATGAAATTCAAACCTTCGCGGGTCTTTTCCTGTCTACCTGGTCAGTGCATCTGAGTTGAGAGCGCTGTCCAGAGCGGTCACAATGAAGCACTGTGGGATAGCTCCCGGAGGCCAATAACATCGAATTCCGTCCACACTACCCCAATTCCGACCCGCAAAGGCCGGTTTTATCGCTAATCCCCTCGTCGGAGGTGGTGTAAAGAAACCGGTTTAAAGGGCCCTTTAAGTCGAAAGAAAGGGCCTCGTTGTGTGGACGTGTCCAGGCTTAATTCGGTTTAACGCTGCTAAAGTCGACCTAAACCCGTAGTGTAGACCAGGCCTAAGTGTATAGTTGCAGGTCAGCTACTATACAGCATCCCTGCACTTCAGGTGACTCAGACAATCTCATTTTAGTACAGTGATAGGTAGATAGAAATACTATATAGCATATTGATTTATTAATATGACATTAAGCAATCAAATATAGAAAGCTGTGTGCCCTATGCTGACTATTTTCACAGGTGACTAATGACTGGGTCAACGAAATGATTAGATGCTGTCACTTTAGACTGCGCTGAAGGTGTGGGATTTTTTTTATGGCTTTATTCCTCAAATGTACCTCTTTTAAAGTTAGCACTTTAGCTGAGGGAAGACTTTTTTTGCTCTTTTACTTTCCTTAAAATGTATAATTTGTCATAGTAGGCTTTCATCAACATCTGTACAGTTTTAATATGCTGGCTATATTTACATTTCTTTGTATTGACTACAGCTGCATTTGCAGTCTTGTTTAGTTTTGAGATTTTTCAAAGCAGCTTAGTTCAGAAATATTTTTTCTAATGAATAATATGTTGTACTGTGACAGTTATTTCTTGGAGCAGTAATATAAGGCAATTCATTTGCTTATAACTATTTTTTGTATTAAAATATTTGTTGTAAATATTTCTGATTTTACAGGTAGTGGTTCAGTTCCGGATTTCTTTCGCATTATGAAACGACAGTTTACAGAGGCAGAGTGGAGGGTAATCAAGTCCATGAATAACGAATGGATTCAGCTAGATATGTTTTATAGGCACTGGGTAATATCTTTTTCTTTTTTAAAAACACAAAGTATAATCTCTCAGAGAACACACTTTATCAAAGCAGTACTTAATGTCATGATGTAAAACTTCATTAGCTGCACACACAGATACGATTAGCATTAGATTATATCCTTGATGCCTCAGAATATTTGTAGGTGTGCAAGATGGTCTGTGCTGCAGCTGGAATTCTTAGGAAGAACTGTGGTTGGTCTTATGCATACATGAAAATACGGTGGAGAGGTTCCTGGTTCATCCAGCAGAGGACACAATCTAGCCCTTGATTATTTCAGAGTTGTAGATCATGTTGTGTTTATAGATGCATTACAGCACCTGGATTTGTACTGTTCCTACAGATGAGTAAACTGCCTGTGGATAGATTCTGCTCTTAATAATTATACCAATGTAAATCTGAAGTAATCTCAGACTTACTTGTCTAAGAATAGAATTTTTGACCCACAGTTTCTGCTCAGAGATGACCTTTCAGTCTAGATTGAGTGATATGCTACATGTAATTGTTGTGTTGTAGGTAACAATTTTAGCCATTAAAAGCAAGAAATGTGGATTAAACATATGTCATTCTGTATTTTAGGCACTAAAGGAAAGCTTTATAAAGGCCATTGGGATTGGAATAGGCTTTAACCTGCAAAGGATTGAATTTAATGCCTCCCCATTGCAGCTGGAAGTAGGGAAGGTTTACAAGGAGACAAAAATGTTGTTGGATGGAGACAAGGAAGAAGGGTGGACTTTTGAGGTAAGAAATTTACCAACGATTTCTGTAATATAATTCTATCACATCCTAGTGAGCAGGCTCCCTTGCAACTACCCATTATAACTGCTTAGAGAAATCCATGCCACCTCCATGTGGTGTTTTCATGCTCCTAGAACCTCAGCAGACTGCAGCCCTGATTCCTTTCTTGGCCTCTAGCATATTTTCTTGGCACTGACTGTCTACTACCACTTCTTGGAAATGGGGCTCCTCAGCCCACCTATCCCAGGCTTCAGGACGAGCAGGCTTACTCCAAACTACCCCAGTTACTTAAAGATACCCCTCTCCCAGATTTCCATCCCAAAGGTGTGACTCTTCTGGTTCACAATTTAACTCTGTCTAGGGAATGCAACGGTTGTGAAGTAGTTAATGTACAGAGACACACTTTGTTCAGAGTTTAACACCTTTATGCTCTTTTATACTTATTTAGAGCTCATGTGAGTACAGATCATACAAAATGATAAACATCTGAAATAGCAATATCCCTCACTTTCTATCTCACCTTTCCTTTGTCAGTCCTTGGGCAACATCTGAGTTTAGGAAGGCAGGCAGGGGGTGTCGTCTGCTCAAGCAAGCTGTTGTGTGCTAGCTGGTCTCTCTCCTTCGTGAAGTCCCTTCCCAGCTTCAGTGACCTTGCTTTTTCCTTCCACACCCTTCTTTCTGACCCCTGCTCCTGTACATTTCTTTATCTGAAACCCTTTCTGGCCACCTGGCCTCCTTTGTTCTACTCCTGGTAAGTTTCCACTGCTCCTGTCTTCTGCTCTCCTTTCAAAAGAATCAACTAAACTGATTTTTCTAAGGATGCAGCACATCCACTGTTCCAGATGCTTTCACCTGAACAGGGGTACTTGCATTATGGCTGCATTGCAGCTGAGACATGCATCCCAAACAGGCATATAGCCTCCGAGTTAGCGTGCTAAAAATAGCAATGTGGATATTATAACAAGGGCAGCAGCTCGAGCTAGCTGCCTAAGTCCAAACCTACCTGACCCTCTGGGTCTGAGCTTGGGTGTCCTAGCCCGAGTCACCACCCATGCGGCTATGTCCACACGGATATCTCTAGCCCACTAGCTAGAGCAGAGCTAGTGCAAGTCTGTCTACCCAGGATTGGAGGCATATTCCCAGCTAGAGCCCTGTGCAGGACTAGTGTAAAGCCCTGCAATTGGACTGGGATTCTGCAGGACCCGTTGCCATAATAGCAGGAGAGAGATTAAATAATGGTCCCGTGCAGGGCAGATATACCCTAAATCCCAAGCTCCTTCTATAGTATCTGGTTCATACATGTTACAGGACTTGCCAGCCGTGCTGGATCCACATGTATGTAGGCACTCGTGACACAGTAGATTTTCATAATACAACTTCAGAATATCAAATCAGAAGTCTTAAATTTTACAGATATAGCCTCAATTCATCACAATAGTTATAACCAATCTCAGACTGTACATTATGGTTGTGTTAGAGTTCAGTTTGAACTGGAGTTTTAAACCTGATTGAAAACATAAAGATCAAAACATTAGAATATAAACATTGAGCACTAATAGAATCTTTCATGGTGGTTGGAGGAAAAATGAATAGATACAGAGAGAAAAAGAAACAACAACTGTTTTTGGTGATCCGCTCCCCTCCCTCTCCTGGAGCAAGAGAGACAGACTTCTTCATCAAATACCCTGTTAGCCTCGTGAAAAACTCCCTATGCTGAGGGGGAGACCAGGAGTTCATATCTCACTTCTTATAACACCTGAACTGTTTCCATTTTGAAGACATTACCTGCAGCTTTGTAAATCACGTGTGCGGGTGGAGTTTGCTGTAAACAGCCAACTTCTGATATACACCTGTTTTAAAATTAATTATATACAACAAGAATGAATGTACCAGTATAATTTTAAGCCTTGTGGGATGCCAGCTGGCCTCTTTGTATTCCTGACATGCAGACAACTGTTTTGTGCATTTCTAATAACATTTATGCTTGCACTTTTTAAAAACTCTCCTTTTGCCAATCTGTACCTACTGTATAGAGTGTCCTGGTTTCCAGAGGATCAGTATGTCAGGGATTCATAGTAATCTGAGCTTTATATAAATAGGAAAAATCTTAGAAAAGATTGTGACCAATTTTGTAGTATATTTACTTCCATGGTAGATCTAACAATATGTAACTAGTGTTCTGCAGTTATTTGCTTTGCATTATTGTACCACAATATGACTGTTATTTTGTAACTATTGCCAGTAGGTTTTGTCTGTCTGGGGATCTTTCCTTTTCCCTTAACTCACCCCCAACAGTATACCCTTTCAAATAGCCCAGAGTAGGGGCGGGATTTATTTTTCTATTTCTTTTAGTCTTTTCAGTCCCATTAATCCAGTTAATCTAATTTTAATTAATGCTGATAGAAGGAATAGTTAGTTTCAGCTACCAATCTCCAGCCTAAAATTAAGCACTGCTTTTCTGTTGTTTTTTCTTTCCTCTTGCATTTTTCATACTTCCTAAATGACATCTTGTTTTTGCCAGCCTGTCCCATTCTCTCCTCAGCTCCTTTCTTTCTTTCTTTCGTTCCTTCTTTCTTTCTGTGCCCCATTTCTTTATAGATAGAGGGCTAGGTCTCACTTTTTCGTTTGGCTATGGTAGAATTTACTAATTATATGTTGTCCTCAATACAAACTCTTAAAATAACCTTTTAACTTATAGCTTGTTGTATGGGCTTGTGAGAAATCTAGTGTGGTGTTCAAATCATTCAAGTAAAAGTCACCTGGCAGATGGCATAGTGGTGTGATTTCTTACTTTGTGGCCTCTGTTGTGTTGTTAAACTGAATCAACATCCTCTGTCAAATGAAAAGATATTTGTTGGGGAAATTACAGCTTAGCTTATTTTCTCTTATAGGAGATATATCTGGGAAAGCAAAGCTTGTTATAGTCTGGTTATTCTCATGGTGTGGGTGTTATTTAGTCCATTTTTATATTAGGTATAATTTATCAAAAATACAGAAGAAAAAGAAAGCTTGTTAATTTTTTTCATTTTATTTAAATTGTGTATTCTCTTTGGTAATACCTATCATAAAAAGCTACTTGGGAGCATAAAGTCAAGAATAAGTGGAGATCTCTTTTCTACTCGCAAAAAAAAAGTCAAGAGAAACAGAACTTTCTTGACTGAAATATCCAATGCCTCATGCAGAGAAGGATCTTCCCTTTCATCTTGAAATACATAATAGTCTGACCTACAAGTGGAAACCCACCCTGGATACATTGGACCTAACTGTTGCCTTGTGTCAAACCTTCCATTTCTGAGCAATGTCAGAGAAGATAGCAAAAAGCTGCCTGCAGGTTCACCTTAGTGAAGCCAGTATCCTAGCCTGACACAAGCTGGATTCAGAGCATGGAATGGAAATCCCACTAGTGGCGCAAATGGATGATTTCTTGCTGTTGATGGATAAAGGGCAGACCTTCACTCTGATTCTCCTGGACCTCTCTGCAGCTTTCAAGGTGGATAAAAAGCAAACGTTTTTTGAAAATTTTTGATTTTGTTGTTTAAATTTTTTTTAATAAATAAACCGGTTTAAAACAAAATCTGAGTTTAACATGAAGTATGTTAAGGCCTAAATTGCTTATTATAATCTCATGAAACATTTAAATAAAAATAAATACGCTGAATTCATGAGTTTTGATCAAAATTGAGTTAAAGGCTGCTGTTTTCTATATAAAGAAAGAAGCAGGGGAAAGACATCTGAATTTTGAGGTCAAGATTTAGGGCACAAAAGGTCAGCCTAAGTAATTTACAGTAACTCCTCACTTAAAGTTGTCCCGCCTAACGTTGTTTCATTGTTAGTTGCTGATCAGTTAGGGAACATACTCGTTTAAAGTTGTGCAATGCTCCCTTATAACGTTTGGCAGCTGACTGCTTTGTCCACTGCTTGCAGAAAGAGCAGCCCTTTGCAGTTAGCTGGAGGTGGCTTTGAACCAGGGTGGACCGGCAGCCCCCCATTAGCTCCCCGCTCCTCTAAGTTTCCTGTGCGGCAGCTGCCCAGCAGGCTATGAAATGCCAGCAGTTCAGCTGTCCCTCCCCACATGTGCTGCTCCTGCCCTCTACCTTGGAGCTGCTCCCGGGAGCCTCCTGCTTGCAATGTACTTAAAGTGGGGTCAGTATTCTTAAAGGGGCAATGCACCACAGGCGTGCGCGCGCACACACACACACACATTCTCTTCTCCGCCCCCACCATGCTGCTGTCTCCCCTCCCTCCATTCATGCTGCCTTGTAGAATATGAGGCTACATTAACAACAATGTGTTAACCCTTGAAGGCTCAGCTGAGTTCTAATTCATCATTTATCAGTAAGACATTCCCTGGGAAATATCCCACCCTCTGACTTCACCACCTCAACCAAGCTTCACAATCATCATTGCTGTGTACAGTATTAAATTGTTTGTTTAAAACTTATACTGTGTATACATACATACTATAGTCTTTTGTCTGGTTTAAAACAATTCCCTGGAACCTAACCCCTCCCCCCCATTTACATTAATTCTTATGGGGAAATTGGATTCACTTAACATTGTTTCACTAAAGTATTTTTCAGGAACATAAATACAACGTTAAGCGAGGAGTTACTATAGTAGACTGTCTCATTTACAAGAAGTTTAGAGGAGTAGGGACTTAAACTCCAGGCTCTTAGGCATATTTGAATATTTTCCCAGGCTGACCTGAAATCAGTTTAAATTTACTGACAACAGTTAATCCCTCTGTTTAATAAATCATTTAGTTGTGAACATGAAACATGTTTTAATAAGAGAGTTTTATGTATCCAAAACATATATTGTTTTATAATAAATTCATATACTGTTCTGTATTTAATTAAATTCCAGTTACCATCCTGATGGAGCTTGACACAAATCATGAGCAAAAAGTTAACTATTTAGTAAATAAGCAATAAATCATTCACCATTTTTAACATCCTAAAAATGTACAGTTAATAAGTATCTAAAAATATTAAGGTATATATTTCCTAGACAGTGAAAAGTACCAAATGCAAAAAGGAGATGGATTTATTTTCTATTACATTTCATAGACATAAAAAAACCCTTTAAACAAAAACTTGAAACAAATAAAGAATTTTCTCAAAATAAAAGAGTGAGGGAGGATGTAATTACTAAAAACTAAATCCATTAAAGACCAAAAATTTTGAAAATGGGATTGCCAGTGTGGAAAAACATGCCAACTAAGTCTGTGTTTAAAAGTCTGTGGTTTCCAGTTAATCAGCTCTATGAAGAGATTAGTTCCCAAACTAATATTTTGTTACAAAGCAACATTGGACTACACAGGAATCACAAGCAAATATAAATATATCAATCTCGATGTGATTTTTGTGGTGGGCTTGATATAGGTTAAATGTAAAAGCTACGTGCTTTAATCTCCAGTGTAAAAAAATAGTATAAGCTTAGTAAAATCTGCAGGTGGAAAACACAAATGTCTACACCTGCGTTTCCAAAGTGCTCCTTACTGTTACTCTAACTCCGAAATGAAACCTGTTCTAAACACTCCATTTAAAAGTGCCTATGGACTTCAGAGGATTCTGCTCTGGAACAAGCAGGAAACCTTGATTTAAATAATTGATTTTAATCTCGTTTTGTATTTGTACTTTTTAGTTATTTTCCAAAGAAAAGTTAATTCTCATTTGTTGGTAACCATAAAAATGTTTATTTGCAAACACATATAGCCTTTACACTATATTTGGTACTTTTGTGCTAACTAGGAGGATATGCTATCTATTTATGCAACTATGTATCTTACATGTATACATTAATTATGAACTTATACATTTATTTAAGCAACTATATAGCTTAATTTACATTTATTCAGATTCTTCATATTTACTTGTTAGAAAATGATGAATGATGCATTTCTCATTTACTAGTTAATTTTTTACTTATGATTTGTGTCAAACTGTTTGGATAGAGATTCAAGTTAAATTAAAAATTCACACAGAGCACTTAGTTTTTATTACATGAAACTATCTTAAATGTCCTGGGTAGATAAAAAGTTTTATCAAAAATGGTTTGCATTTAAAACTGATTTATTAAGCAAAGGAAGCATTATCTGTAGTTAATGAATGTAGCTGACGTTTTCTGGTCACCATTTCCTTCAAGATTTTAGAACTAGTTTTCTCATGCCTAGTTTTTATTCATAATATGGAAGAAGAAAGCAAGATTTCCTGTTTTTTCAGCTCCCAATTGGTTTCTTAACTTTGAAAGATGAACTAGTCATTAAATTGAATTAGCTGAATAAACTCAAATGAAAAAAATATTCTTTCTGCACCTGCAAAAGATGCTACTGCTATCAAAAGCTGGATTAGCACTCAGCAAACTCTGGTACCAGGCGCTTAGCTAGTGACTTCCACCAGTTCAGTAGTTTGACCTTCTTTAAAACTTCAGCAGCAAACATGTACTGCTTAATACTATTTTTTAATTTAATTTAAACTATTTAATGTATTCTAATGAATAGGATTTAACTTAAGTTGTCAGTTTCAACTTCAATTTTAAATAGATTTATTTAAAGAAAACTCCTGTATTTAATTTAGAAGTAAAAAAAAATCTGATTTAAATTAAATCCAGTTTTTCTTTTAAAAAAAAATCATTGATTTTTATCCACCTTGTTGTTGTTTTTTCTGTTAACTAGAATTTAAAGATACATTTTTGAAGTGCTTTCTGCATGTGGGAAGAGATAGAATGTTTCCAAACTCAAGTACAGAGGGGGGAATACCCGTCTGTTTGCACAGATGGGAAACCACAGGGGGGAAAAAAAAGCATCAATTAAATTCTCTTTTGAATCAAGCTCTAGCGTTCTTGGTAAATTCAGAAATGATGTTATGTGTAATAGAAACAGCAACCTCTTCAGGGAATGAGTAACAAAAATTGTTACAATAGCATTTGTTTACAATGACAAAAGCCTGATTTTGCCATTCTTAAGTTAAATAGTAATTTGTTGCGGAATTGGTCCTATTAATTTCAATAAGATTGTTTGTGCTAGAAATTACAAGTATAACCAAGATTTTTTTTTCTCTAACTTTCCATAATTGTGAAAATGTTCTTGTATTTTATATTTGGTGCCCCCTCCAGATACTCATCCCCAGTTCCATCTGCCTTTAATGAAGGATTCACTAGCAAAAACCTCTACATTTTGTAGTGATTATTTCCCAAGTACATTTCAGATATATGGATGATTGATTTTTAACTGTGCTGAACAGCAGCATAGAGGAAATTTTGAAAAGCTCTATACTAAATATTTTGTAACGGTCCTTCTTCAGTCTTCATTCACTGAATGCGTGATGCCAAATTCTGAACTTTGAGCTGTGTTTAGAAGCAAGATAGAAACTGCAGAAACACAATGTTGGGGCTGAATTAAAATAATAAAAAAATCTGATAATATTAATTCTGCTGATTGCATAGAAGGTATAGAATTCAGCTCACTCATTATTGTGCTAACACAGGTAAGTATCAGTGACAAATGTTTGTTGCTAGAGTAATCAGATATAACAGAATACACATAGTGAGCAGTTCTGTTGGAAGAAGGTGCCATTTTTATGTAAGCATTGCTCAGAGTAGAACTACATTTCGGAGTGTGCTGGGAATTGGGTTCAACTAACACAACATGTTGTGGTCCTTTTCAAGCCCCAGCACACACTAGAGTCAGAGCAGTTCACGGAGCATTTTGCTTCTGCTCAAAGGAGCAACAAATAGTGCTCCACAGCACATCTCCTGGTTTGTCAAGAGAATACTGACCTTCACTAGTAAGAGCTCTGTTGCAGAGGGGGACTCCTCTGCTATTCTCCCTATTCACCTTTGTTTAGTTTTAGTTTTATGCCTCCATCAAGGCAGGATTTAGCCTATAAGTTGGCTTCCTCTTCATACACATTAAGTGAGGTAACAAAATAAGAAAAGTATATATATTACAGGTAATACAGGTGGCATTGGACATCACTAACGGCCAGTTATACAGACAAGATATGGTAAATTCACAGATATTCGCTGAGCAAAACTTACATTGCTGTTCATTTTTTTTAAAAACTACAGTGCATTAGATTTGGGATTTCCAAATGGACTAGAGCAGGGGTTCTCAAACTGGGGATCGGGATCCCTGAGGGGGTCGCGAGGTTATTACATGGGGGGTCGCAAGCTGTCAACCTCCACCCCAAACCTCGCTTGCCTCCAGCATTTATAATGGTGTTAAATATATTAAAAAGTGTTTAATTTATTAGGGGGGTCCCACTCAGAGGCTTGCTGTGTGAAAGGGGTTGCCAGTAAAAAAGTTTGAGATCCACTGGAGTAGAGGTACTGATAAATACATTCTGCCATGTGTTCTAAACTCATCAGTCTTTCTCCTCGAGGACATGTAGGAAGTGAAAGAGGGGGAAAAATGAGGTGATAAAATGTAGACATACAGTAATTTAGCAGTCTAGACAAACATGAAGCTTTGCTACCTTATGGAGCCTGGTAAATTGTTGAGCAGAAGTTGCTCAAACAATGAATTCTCATAGACAGCCATTTCACCTTTCCAAGAAAATTACAGCAGTATGGGCTATGTGTGCTAATGATGAGGCCTGATAAATCTGCAATAGAAATCTTTCTGCTTAACTTATTTTTGGGTTTTGTGTTCAAGAAGGGAGTAGAAAACAGGAGAACATAGTATAACACTTCACTGTAGGCAAAATGGATCAAAATGTGGTGTTTTCATTCCAGAGGGCAAATTTCAAATACACTACAGCTCCCACACTGTTGTATGTATTATTGCAGATTGGTAGCCTTTTTTTCTTCCGTTTTAATCCTAGCCAAAATTAAAGCTCTTATTTTACAGATGAGAATGGCGGGTAAGCAGTTGCCAGTAATTTAGTCTTTAGGCCAAGAGTGGGAGATGCCAGAATTCCTACATATCTGTTAATAGAAGACTGTTTTCTGTGGGAATATGACTTTCAATTTACCCCGCCATCTCTACCTCACTGTTCAAACAACTTGAATACTTATTTCACTCTGAAGTATAAATTTTTAATATGGGTTTAGACCTTAGCCCTATAGTTTTGAAATGATTAATTGTATTATTTGTTGTTGAAGCATAAATACTTAAATTTACTTTGAAGTGTAGATTTTGAGTTTTTTAAAAGAAGAAAAATGTCACCTTGAAAAGCATTTTGTGAATCATATAAATTGGAATAGTCTTGAAATGTACTCTATCAGGTCCCTGTGTGAAGCATTTAATGTCTGAATTTGAGGATCTCTCTAGAACAGTGGTTTTCAACCTTTTTTCATTTGCGGACCCCTAACAAAATTTGAATGGTGGTGCGGACCCTTTTGGAAATCTTAGACATAGACTATAGGTTGAAAACCACTGCTCTAGAATAACAAACATTTTGATTCTGCATTAGCAGTTTATATTGGGACATCATGATATGTAAAACAGAGTTAATTTAAGATACCGAATACAAAATTTGCAAATTTCAATCTATGAAATTCTTAACTCTGCTCTGATAACAATGTTTAAGTAGACAAAATGAACCAGTTTCTAGAAATCAGTGTCTGTATCCTAGTCATTTAATGGGACAACCAAAATGATTAAATTGAGTAAAGATTTTTTGACAGGACATACTGAATCAGAGATTAATTGTTAAAGCTTCCTCAGTAACTCTTCCCCATTGTGCACATGTATTACAATAGGGTCTATTTGTCATCTCATAGTATATATGCAGTAATGCAAAATGGTAATATGTGCTTCCACAGTTATAGGAAAATGGGTAGCTTCTTTGTGGTCCATTCTGTTTTTCTGAATAGCATTTCTGTTCTCCAGTGTGGTATGTCATCAAACAATGAAAAAGTGTTGTTCTAATGCATACATGTAAAGGGGCAACGTTAAGCTGATTGAACTTGACTGAATTTTTTTCTTATTCAATTTCAAACAGAATACTATATTGGCAAGTATTGTTGCATACTGTTTCCTTTAAAATATATATAAAGGAGAAGTTAAATATATGAAAATATTTAAGTGAATTTACAAACAGTTTTTAAAAAGTGAGAAGTCTTGTAGAGACAGAAAAGTAAAACAAAAACCTTTTTTCAGCCTTTACTTATAGCACTGCTACTATAACAAAATCATTCTAGTGAGCATTGGATAGTGTCTGAGATCAAGGGTGTTTGCTGCTTACATCTAACCCAACTAATAAGGAAGGCAAGATGGATCTCAGGCTGTATTTTGCTCTCCTGTCAGCTGTCTAATCTTCCTTCCCCTCACTGGGTAAGGGCTTATTCCATGAGGGCACAACAGACATCAGTGACAGGTTTCAGAGTAGCAGCCGTGTTAGTCTGTATCCGCAAAAAGAACAGGAGTACTTGTGGCACCTTAGAGACTAACAAATTTTAAAAAAAAATCCATTCCATACGGCTAAATGCAGTGCCTTGCAGGTGCCACAAGTACTCCTGTTCTTTTTGCAGACATCAGTGACTTCACTTCAGGAAGTACCTCTGCTTCCATCCACATGATTGTGAGACATTATGCTCTAGTACAAGGGTTCTCAAACTTCATTGCACCATGACCCCCTTCTGACAACAAAAATTACTACACAACCCCTGGAGGGGGGACCAAAGTCTGAGCTCGCCCTAGCCCTGCCGCCCTGAGGTGCAGGGGGCAAAGCCAAAGCCCAAGAGCTTCAGCCCCAGGCAGGGGGCCTGTAACCTGAGCCCAGCCACGCAGAGCTAAAGCCCTCAGCCTTCAGCTTTGGCCCAGGGCTGCAGGGCTCAGGCTTCGGCCTCAGTAAGTCTAATGCCAGCCCTGGTAACCCCATTAAAAAGGGGTCCCGACCCACAGTTTGAGAACTGCTGCTCTAGTACAGGGCTCCTCCACTGATGCATCGTTTGGGATAGTGATCCTTCAAAGGGCTTTACAGCCTGCATCCTCGCACCCTCCTCCTATTTGAGTACTGCTTGTCAGTCACCCATCATGGAATACTTATAGGGACCAGCACTCAAAGAAGAGGAGGAAGTTACTTACCTTAGTAATTGGAGGTTCTTCAAGATGTGTGATCGCTATCTATATTCCACTACGTCCTCCTTCCCCTCTGCTTTGGATCATTCTTTAGCTCATTGTAGAGGAGGAAGTGGAGAAGCAGTTGGTCCAGTCCGCCATTTATCTCCTCACTCAGAGGCACAAGGAGAGTGAGGTCACACGTGTGGACCAATGGACACTGCTTTCAAAATCCTCTGTCTGCAGGCACATGATGCACATGTATACACACGGTGGGATACAGGTAGGGACCACACATCTCAAAGAACCTCCAGTTACAAAGGTAAGTAACTTCCTCTTTTCTTGCCATATCTTTTTGTGAATGGACATAAGACTGTAATTCTTTGCACCTTATAAATCTGATTTTAGTGAGGTCTCATATATCTATCCTCAAGAAGGTCAAATCTCTTTTCTTCCACTCCCTCCTAGTTTTACAGATTGGGGTAACTGTGGCACATTGAAGATAAGTGGTGTGCCCAGAGTTGCATAGAATATTTTTAGCAGAGCTGGGAGCAGAGTCCTGATTTTTTTTTTCACTATTGAATCATGTATTTTTGACCAAATCTGCTGAAGGCTGCTTCTCACTTGTGAATGTTGATGATTTTAAATGAGTGATGGTCCCATCTTTAAATTACTCCTTGTTTTGCCCTGAATTCCAGTATATATATCGCTGTATTCTATTTCAGACATACACTAATGAAAATTAATATACTATCTTATTTTTACTTTTTTAGGAAACCCGGTTGGATGATCTCCATCATGTTGCAGTAGCTCTGGGGAAACCAGAAGTATTTGTACAGAAGGATTCCAACGTAAGATGTTATGAGTTTTGGTCTCTAAAATAACTTTCCTTTATTTAATTTCATATGGCATTACACAATTTGAATAGAATACTAAGTATTTTGGTCATAAATGTAATTTTTCCCTATCCTATAGCATAAGCTTTATAATAAGCGTAATGGCTATCAGGAATCACGGAGAACAGCTAGTCAGAGTCCCTCCAAAGGAGTTAATCTGCCAATTTCACTTCATTTGGTTCATTCCTCCTGGAAACAGAATTCAGCTCATGTGGCATCTCTGGTTTGACTCACTTTTCCCACTTTCAGTGGATGTTCTAGAAGTGCAACTCTTTGGAGCCTTGTACTTTAAAAATTCAGCCATAAAAGGGCAGACAACTCTTCTCAATCCACAGCTTGTGGTGTTTGGTCTCAAATCTCTCTCAGTCATCACAGTGATAAAGTGCAGGGGTTGTATGGTCTTTTATGGTGCTCAATCCACCTCTTTGTTTCTATTTAGACCAATAAAATTAAAGGACTTGTATCTAGGAACAAAGATTGTAGGTCACAGTTATAAGATGGGGGCTTGTATCCATGAATGTAGTTACCCTGAAAGGGAATTAGAGGTCATGATAGGTAATCAGCTGAGTGTGAGCTGTCAATGCAGTGCTGTAGCTAAGAAGGCGAATGTGATGCTTGGATATATAAGCAGAGGAATGTCTAGTAAGAATAGGGAGAGGTGGTGTTTCTTCTGAGTATGGCATTAGTAAGGGCATTACTGGAATGCTATGTCCAGCTCTGATGTCCACCTTTCAAAAAGGATGTCATAAACTTGGAAAGGGTTCAGAAAAGTGCTACAAGAATGATTTCAGGTCTAGAAAAATATGGTTTATGGTGAGCGACTAAGGAAGCTCTCTCTGTTTCTCCAAGAGAAGGCTGAAGTGACTTGCTCAGTCTACAAGTTTTTACATGGGAGAGAGACTTATGATAGACAGACGTCTCCTTAATCTAGCAGAAAAAAGGCATAACAAGATTGAGTGGTTGAAAGGTGAAGCTAGACAAATTCAGACTGGAAATAGGTGCAGTTTTTTTTAATAGGGTCAATAATTAACCATTGGAACAACTTACTTCAGACTGCTTACCTAAGGATGTGGTGGATTCTCCACCTGGAGTCTTTCAATCAAGACTGAATAGCTTTCTCAAAGAGATGTTATAGCTCACGCAGAAGTTAAAGGCTGTTGCAGAAATTATTGGATGAGGTTCTTTGGTCTATGTAATGCAGGTGATCACAATAGATGATCATAATGGTCCTTCAGGTATGGATCACATGGCATGTAGGCAAGTGCGTCATGCATATGATATTGGATTCTTTTCAAAAACAGTGCCACATATGACCCCCTGTGCCTCTTCATCCTCCCATGCAAGGGCATAAAGGGTGGAGCATCCAGAACCCTCTCTTCTTAATGTCCATGACGTAAAGATGGAATCTAGTGAGTGTTCAACCCACTACTTATACAGAGCTTCAAACTCACCCTTTTCTTGACTGATTTGGTGAAAAGAATCTATAGTCCCCTTCTTATCCCCTTATTACATTAATTTGGACATTCTATTTTAAAAAAAAAAAAGTCCTCTCTGACCCCTGCACACACCCCTTTTGTTAAGCAGGGTGAGGTGCTTCATGCTAATATGGCAGACCCTAAGCCACTAGGGTTCAAACCCTGCTTGTCCTGTGATGTTCTCATCGCCTCTGCTGATGGACACAACCATTACCTTTTCTGCCCAGGGGTACACCCGCCCACTTAGCATCCAGGCCCACCCATATCTGAGCAGGGGTGTAGTGCAGCCCGGAACATCACTTGGGCACCTGAAATCCAGGACAGAGCTATGCGCCCATCCTTCAGAAAGCTACACGCTGGCAGCTCTGCTTTGCTGTTTTCTGAGCTGCCCCATGTGTGTGCCCAGCTTGGCAGGTGAAGCCCTTTGTCTGGGGGTACCAGAGCTAGGAATAGGGAGTGGCATCAGGGGAGAAGCTGAACTAGCACAGTCTGTCATTGCCCGTCCACCTGAAAGTCAGGGCCCACCGAAATTTCCACTCCTAGCCACACTACTGCTTCTGCGTGGGGGAGAACCACATCTCAGACAGGTGTGAAGCGTGTCAGTCATTTTCTTCCAGGATGCGCAAGCCCAGGGATGTGCAGCTCAAGTTGCATCATTTTGAGCAATCCATGTGTGTCAGTTCAGATCCTGAGGAAATGACAGCTGCCAAAGTGGAACCAAATAGTTTGGATCAGAAAGTGCTTCCTGGAATAGGCACCAGAGCCTGGGATCAGGCAGTGAAGAGGACACTGGCATCCTCAGCACGGTCAACCTTGGTGCGCTGGCAGCCTCACATCACAACTGGTGCCTACACACTGATCATGGACAAGTGATGCCAAGAAACATTCCCACCTGGAGTATAAGCGCAGCTCTGAACAACAAAAGGACCATTGCACAAGGAGCACATCAAATATCACTCCTCCAAGGACAAAGCCTCCAAATCCTCCACCAAGGCAGAAATGGCATAGGGGGGAGGAGCTCTGGTACCGCTCTTGGTATCCATGACCAAAACAATGACCAGTCCAAGACCCATAGATCCAGTGCTCCTAAGTGGTGATCAGAATTAGATGTGATGCAGAGGCCATATCACTACATGGCACTGTCATTCAAAGAGGGTGACTCATTGTCACCCTTGCCAGTTTACTCCTTCTCCCCACCTACAAGCAGGGTTGCCTCTTCCTCATCTTTGGAGAGCAACCCCAGTTACCTGAGGTAGAACCCCCTTGCCAAATGCTCTGCTTCAGGTAAGACAGGAGTAGCACTGAGCCAGCTGGCTAGCTGGCACTGGGCCAGTACACCCATGACATGCTCTCTGGGCCTTGCTGGGGACCATTGTTGCATATGTCTCAGAGCACATCTCCCCATTTGTGCATCCAGAAAGAGAAGAAGATTTCACTCTACGACATCATTGGCCAGATCTCCAATACCAGAGTCTGATGTCAGCCATCAGGAGATGGAGATAGTGGAAGGCCAGCACCAACCCCTAGTGATGGATTCTGCCCCCCAGGATGCCACCTGGTACTGGGGTACCACTGAGCCACCTGACCCACTGGCCTGGGCTCCTCTCAAACTGTACTGCTATGACAAGCTGCAAAGCTCTTCAGCCTGCACTTTCACCAGCATTCACACAGGTAGGGACACACCCAACTGCAGTTACACGCAGGCTCTCTAACCACTAGCTTCCCAGCCTGGGACCCCGGAGCAGTACCATCCTGCCCATGTCAAATCTAGTCAGTATAGATCCGGTCCACCTCTCCCTCAATGTGAGGAGAGATTTTCCCCAAGCACTCCAGTCAAAGCTCACTGGTTTAGGTTAAACCAAAAACAAGTTTATTAACTACAAAAGATAGATTTTAAGTTTTTATAAGTGATAGCAAATAGATCAAAGCAGATTATCTAGCAAATAAACAAAAAACACAAACTAAGCTTAATATACTAAATAGATTGGATATGAATTAGCAGATTCTCACCCTAACAGATGGTACAGGCACACTTGTAAATTCTTAAGGCACAAGGTACACTAGCTTTGCAGCTTGGAATCCCCAGGTGTTTCATACACAGGCTAGAAATGTCTTTAACCTGAGTCCAGCACTTCCCCCAGTTCAATCTTTCTTCCTCAGTTGTTTCGAGGAGTCATCTTGTGGTGTGAGTGAAGAACCCCAGATGACATCACTTCCGGCCTTGTATAGCTTTTGCTTATGGTGGGAACCCTTTGTTTCAAAACTTGGTTCCCAGATCAGTTTGTGGAAAAATACTGACATCCCAAGATGGAGTCCAGAATCATGTGGCCTGGTCACATGTCCTTGTAGAGTCATAGCACCCGTTACTTACAGTCTTTCTGGAGTGCTCTCAGGAAGGCTCACCAGGTGGGAGATAAGCTTCTCCTCAGGCCTATTGTTTTCCCCAATGGCTCACTGCTCTGCATAGGCCCTTCACAACCAGCTATCTAGACTGAAAGCATCTTGTCTAGTGGACATTACCCAGGTGTAACTACATTTGAAGTACAGATACATAGTATTTTTAACTTCACATACAAAAATGAAATGTGTGTACAAATAGGATAATCGTGTTCAGCAAATCATAACTTTTCCAGTGACATCTCACATGACCCGTCTTGCATAAAATGCATCATAATTATGCTATAACCATAACATAATATTACTATGAAGAATATGGGGTGCAGTGTCACACCCCTTTCTCCATCACAGGAGTCATCTTCATCATGTCACAGTGACACCAGCCCTTACCCCAGTGGTCAGGAACTTCAAATGCTTCCAGGAGTTCCTCTCCCAAATAGCAGACACCCTGGTCATCAAAACAAGAGTCATACCAAAGAAGACCCATATACGCTGTTTGACAATCTCAATGTAACTACTCAAGTCAGAATTGCCTTTTCCATCTATGAGGGTGTACTAGACCAGCTAAGATACCCTGGCCACTTTTCCTGCCACCTCTAAGTGCATGGAGAAAAGAGATCAGGTGTCCTCAAAGGGCTTTCAGGATATTTATGCCCACCCAAACACAAGGTTCCAAGTCGTTTCTGCAATCCAAGAGAAATCCTGGTTTTCAAAAGATACTCCTAAAAACAAAAACCCCAAGAAATTCGACCTGTTTACGTTTAAAGTGTACTCCTCAGTTCATTTCAGCTCCAAGTGGTGAACTACCAGGCCTTGTTCATGAACTATGACTTTCTCCTCTGAGAGTGCGTCACTCCCTTCCTATCAAACACCCTGCAGGAGCACAGGGAGTAGCTAAAAAGAATAATAAAAGAAGGCCAAATTGTTGTGAGGATGGTATTAGAGCTGGCCAGGGATGCATATGACATGGCTATGAGGTCAGGGCCATAGCCATCAGAATGAGATGGACATCTTGGCTGTTAGCTTCCAGGGTACCCCAAGAAGTGCAAGCTACCACCGAGAACCTGTCCTTTGAGAGGATGGAACTCTTTGATTAAAGAACCATCAAGTCACTTCTCTCCTTAAAAGACTCAAAAGGCTGTGTTAAGGTCCTTTGGGATTTGCACCTTGGTTCCTTACTGGAAACTTTGAGTGTCAGCCCCGGCAGGGACCTCATACTCTCATGGCCACAAGCTGAGTATCTGCCTCAGAAAAGATCTAGGTATTCCAGGAGATGCCCATTGACCTCCTCCATCATACACCTGACACAGTCACAAAGCCAACAGGCTTGACAGGAGTGTTGAGAGTCACACTGGAGTTGATCCTTGTCTGCCTTGTCCCTTTCCATGGTCCTTGATTGACCATTAGACAAATTGGTGTAAGACATAATTGCCCTTGGCTACCCTATTCATTTCCACACATTTCCCTACTTATCCCCCTTCCCCATCTCTCTTCCAACATCATTCTCGTAAGTTCCTGTTGCAAACAGAAGTGCCCTCATTGATGAAGCAATGAGCCATAGGAGAGGCTTCTGCTCTCCATAGTTCTTTATCCCAAAGAAGAACGGGTGTCTTCATTCTTTCCTAGACCTGAGGAGACTCAGCTAATATGCTGCCTCAGATTCAGGATGGTAATGCCTTCATCATTTCATCTCTGCAGGCTGAGAATTGGTTCATGGCTCTCGACTTGCAAAAGGCATACTTCCACATAGTCATCCATCTAGCCCACAGATAGTACCTAAGATGAGGCCCAATCATTAGCAAAACAAGGTACTGCCATTCAGCCTGTCCACTGTGCTGACAGTCATTACAAAATGCCTAGTTGTGGTTGCAGCACACTTGGGAAGGCAGGGCAGTCATATCTACCCTTACCTGGATGACTGACTGATCAGAGACCAGTCCCAGCAAGAGACAGCAAGGATCCCACTGTCCCTCCTAGTGAAATACAAAAATAAAAATAATCTTTTATCCTATTGCAAATGATAGACTTCATAAGAGCTACAGTAGACTCCAGATCACACAGAGTGTACCTGCATGAGAACCACTTCCTGTTGTTGCAATCACTGCTACCTGAGATAAGATCCAATCTGTCTACAATAATAGGGATGTTCCTTGTGGCATTCAGTCGTATGTCGGCGCATGTATGTGCCCCTGGAGCTCTGGGACAGGTCTATTTACTCCCCAGCAAGACACCAAATGGATAGGAACGTTGTGGTGCCAACTCATGCTCCACAGTGATGGTCTCCGCATCACCACCATGTGTGATTTTTTTTTTTTTTTTTTCCCCATGGGAGCATGAGCAGATGCAGGGTGCACACATTGCCATGACAGATACTGCTGTTTAGAAGAATCTGATCTCTAATGTATGAGGGATATACACACCAACAGCGGGATCCACACTAATGACAACATTTCAGAGGACCACAGTTACTGTAGGATAAATAGCCCTTCTTTATAGTCCTTAATATCTATGAATCTCAGATTCCCTGGCACTTTTTTCCTTTTCCATTTTATTCTTTTATTTTATTTTATTCACTGAAATGTAAGTCTCTAGGACTATATTATCTGCATTCCCACTACTGTGCATCTTAACGTATTTAAGGTTAATTTTTTTATCACATCAGTATCAATCTGAACATTTTAAAATTATTCTTTTTAGTATTTACAACAGTTTAAACTGATTGGGGCGGAGGGGAGGGAGAGGAGTGAAATTTGTCCATGCTTCCATCTAACTCTAAAATGTATTTTCCTTAGGTTTTTTCTAAAGACCTGACCCAGCCACAATTCCAGGTATTGACTTTTGATGATTTAGTTGCCGCCGGTGTTCCTATGGCACCTGAAGACCCTGCATACTGGGATAACTTTTGTTCCAAGCAGGAGTGCCCAGCACGCCAGAGTACTCATTCAAGATAAGACTGTGTTTCCAAGAAAAGAAGCTGAAATCTTTCACAGACCACACATTGTTCCTTTGCAAAGCTTAATTTGAGTGTGTGTATACATTTCCCATTTTAGACCAATATTCGTTTCCCAGCCTCACAAAGCTGCCACCTTTTACCCTCTTTACCCTATGCTGAGATCATTTCAGGCTAAAGAAACTGAAATAAATGATCTAAACTGATCCTGCACCTTTTTTACATTGTGTAATTTGCATCTACCTCTGTGATTCTCTTATCTCCATGATTACCCCCTGCCAATAGCAGTGAACAGAGCTGCATTAATGCTGCTCTTGATGAGCAACATGTTTAATATTTAAAGAAAATGTGTTTTCATGCTTAATTTCTGCTGATGTTTAAGTGATATTATTGCCTCTCTCATGAAATCATAATTTTATTCCAAAGTGGCTGGGCAAAGCCAAATTAAAACAGTTGGTTAATGATGATGGCACTATTTCTTCATAGCAAAAGTTCTATGTGAAATTATCAAACTTATTTGTCATCCCTCTAAGTGACGTTAATGGATCTACAGCTGTGTAAAACCAGTTTGAGAGTGTTCTGAGTTCTGGGCTTTTGGTGAGGTATATCCTCACACAGTCAGCCTCCTCCTCACAATTGTCTGTACTGATTCTCTCCACTAACAGTATACAGGTTTTCTGCCTCTCCTTTAGATAAGAGTCCTCTGAAGTGGATACGTGCCCTGCAGTAGTTCTGCATTTCTGAACCCATATTTGCATTTCTGTTCTCTTTATTTCTGGGGACCACTATTTTTTAAATATATAAGCACTGTCTGCCCTTTTCCAAGGAGGGCTGCAGAGCTGGAGCTGGGGAATGCAGAGTATTGCATTGTCAGAGAGACTTGGGAGAGAGCAACAGGTGCTGAAAGACAATTTTAGACTATTTGTCTTGTCCTTTTCAAAGAATACTTTTTCCCATTGTGTATCCTCCTTTTTAATCTAGGACGTGTGGATACTTGAGGTCATTTGAAAGGTGCAGGGAATGGATACTGACCAGAATCATTACCTCAGAATAAAAGGCTCAATTCTCTTCCCATTGAAGTCAAACAAAATTCATGTTGACTTCAGTGAGAGTAGGATTGTGGCCAAATTGGCTGTTGCCCTGCATTCTGATTAGGTGAAAGCCTGCTTGTATTATAACCATTAAACTTGCACCTCTGATGTTAAATAGAATTTGAGGCAGGAAGGAAATGGGTTTTATGGTCTTACAGAAGCCCCCATGCTGCTGATGCAGATAATCACTTTCTCACACTCAAATAATATCTGTTAAAATTATCCTTTTGCCTGCTTTTACAGCACGCTTTTAAATTGAGCATTAATAAATAAATTACATAATTCTCTCTCAATTATTACAGCTTTACCCTGTAGGTAGGAGTGAATTTTAAAATTAAGAATTTGTAGTACTAAAAGTGTGATGACTGTTGGATCTTGGGTTAGGATTCCCCCAGAAGCCAAGGTAATTCTGTTTAAAGTCAAGGGAAATTTCTTAATGGAGAAAACCAGCATTAAGTCCATTCTACCCTGCTGATTGTAAAATTTTATTTTATTTGCTAAAATAATAGCCGTCATAAGAATTTGCTTTTCTCCAGACTACAATAGATGTTTAAAAATAATCTTGTTTATTAGTTTTTGGTCTTAATTGTCCCTGCTGCTGGTGTTTCAGACCAAACTGAGAATCCAGTGCTTTTTAGCAGACCGCACTGCAAACACTAAGCCCCATTGGCAAGTGCATAATACATTTTATCATCTGCAGTGAAGTAATTTGCAGTGTTGTATGTGATCACATTTAGGCATGGGAGTTAACAATCCTGATAAATATGGCAAATAACACCTCTTTTGGCTGGCTAATGACTAATAAGGTTCTATATGTAACAAGAAAATTTAGAAACTTAAGGGTTGGTTCTCCCCCAAAGTCTCCCACCCCCCAAAAAAGCATTGATCCTGAAAGACCAGGCAGAATCACTAGGAAGACTGCAAATTTGCACAATAGACAGATTTCCTTTACATTTGGATTTCTGTTGCTTTGGGGAAAAAAAAACAAGATTAATCTAACTTTTTTGCAAATTTTAACAAGCAATAATGGTAAGAGATAATGTTGGCTTGTGGAAACTAAAATGAGTCATGTGTATCTACAATTTCAGATCTTGGCAGTATTGATAGAATTATTTTACATTCATATGCACAGAAAAGGAGCAATCATAAGGGTATAAGAGTTTCACATGTCTATCTTCTGATACCCTGGGAATGTGAACAGTTATTCTCATAAGCATAAGAATTGTTTTCTGAGCATATACTAGTGCTGTAAATAATTATTTAGAAAATAAACTGAATCTCCTCTTTAAGCAGTTATGCATGTGGAGCAGACAGTAAAATCAACATTACGGTTATGTATAGAAGAGTTAGTGTAATTGAATATCCAAGGTGAAATCATTAATATTACTGTAAATGATCTATCTATTTAATGCTTTAGGGACAGATTTTTAACTTTGTTCTTTACAGAAATAGCATGGTACAAATTGTGATAAATGTGTTTAACTTTGGGCATATGTCTGTGGTTTTTTGTGTCTTATGTAAAGATTATAGTTTAGTGACAGAAATACTTTAAAGACACTTTGCATCTTTGTGAAAAGAGAGTTATGTTGCTATTTGACATGAGTATATGTCTGTAGGCAGTAGCTCATATGACTCAATCAGGCTTACAATATCATGTGCAAGGTTTATCTTGTTACTATATTACAGAAGTACATGGGCTGAATGAACACGTTAGCTAAAGAAAAGAAAAAAGGTGTAAAGCACTGGTATGTTCACAGTTAATCACATTAACTAACAAATCAGTATAAAAAAGATGTTGCTAGAAAGACCTGGATATGAAAACAAATATAAGCTAGAAATGAGGCTAAAGATATGCACATGAGCATCATCTCTCTTGGAAAAAACTTCCTGTTGGATGACACTTCCCAGCTTTAGTGACCATGCACAACTCTGTTTACTTTGATGGTGTTTGTTCACGTTGTTTTTTAGTTTGTAACATCCTTAAGGCAATAATCATGTTTTTGGCATATGTCATGCACATTCTATACAAAATTTTAATATCCAAATATTGTATATATTCTACATTATTTACTCTTACATTAATGAAACATTCTAAGGTTTCTTTTTATTGAAAAAAAACTTCTAAAATTGAATTATTGTTCTAGCATTCTGTATCTGTTCTGCTGTTTTTTAAATAATAAAGGTTGTTTGTTCACAGCCAAACACCTAAGTAGGGTTTGACTTGTGTTGTTATTAGATAGAAGGTCTCCAAGGCTTGAACACCAAGAACCTGAGGCAAGTAACATTAGTGAGTCAATAGATATAATGCTTTGCCCTTAATCAGTATTGAATCTATGGTAGAGCACAGGACAGTATGATGCTGGAGGTGGCATCTTGCAGATGAGACATAAAGCTAGGATTCTGACCACTTGTGGTCATTAAAGCGTCCATATCACTTTTTGTAAGAGTAAGCATGTTATTCCCTTTCTTCTGGCCAAATACCAGTAGGATAATTATATTCTGTCTACCTAACTTTCCTCTGCAACTTTGATTGGGTAAGGTTCAGTATTCTTCACTTCCTGCTTAAACTGTGGCAGATGTGTGCTGTTGAACAGCTACTATTTTCCACTTCAGAGGTAACTGCATTTTAGTGTTGGGAGAAGTAACCCCCCATAGGGCCCTTGTTTAATTTGCAACACGACTTAATTTGTTAATGGTGTAAGGAGCTTTGAGTTCTTCTTTGGTGTGTACACTCTCTCTCTCTCTCTCTCTTCAACTCTTGGGCCATATGGTAGCTTGCACCTTTGTAACCAATCATATATGTCTACACCTCCACTGCTTCCAAGGTTGATACAGAACAACCTACTGTCCAAGCAGGGACACCTGGGACAGGCAGGCGACTTGCCCCTTTCGTGTAAAGAATTCCCTAAACTGGTGCAAAGAGCAACTCAACATTTGTGTGGGTATCCCTTTCTCTCGCCCAACCACATCAGTGACTAAGAACCGACATATCCTTATTAGGATGGGGAGCCCACCTTGACACCCTCACGGTTCAGGGTGGGTGAACAACCCACAAAGCCAGTCTCCACATCAGCCTATTGGAGCTCAGGACAGTCAGGAACACTTGCCTTCATTTCCTGCCCCTCATCCAGGGATAAGCCAGTCAGGGTCACGATGGACAATATGTCCTTCATATGCTACATCAACAAGCAGGAAGGAGCAAGATCCTGCTCCTTGTATGCCGAACCCAAAATGGTGGGTGCTGAGCGCACCCACTGGCAGCCCTCCCGATCAGCTTTTCCCTCTCCCCCCTGTGCCTCCCCCTCTCCTCCCAGCGCCTCCCACCCACCACAATCAGCTGTTCTGCGGCATGCAGCAGGTGCTGGGGGGTAAGGAGTAAGGGTGAGGTGTGCTTGGGGGTGTGCGCAGAATGGGGCAGGAAGAGGGAGAGCAGGGGTTGTGCCTTGGGGGAAGGGGTGGAGTGTGGGAGGGGTCTGGGGCAGAGACAGGGGTCAAGCCCCTCCCCCCCCGGCACATTAGAAAGTCAGCGCCTCTGGCCAAAGCCATAAAACTCTGGAACTGGTGTATAGCCCACCATATCCAGATTTCAGCGGTCTACTTCCCGGGCATCCAGAACACCCTGTCCAATGCCCTTAGCAGACATTTCTCCCACAATTATGAATGGGAGTTGGACACTCTCTCAGGTTCCCCACAGCATATTCAAGAGATGGGGACTACCAGAGATCGAACTTTTCGCCACCTCGGAGAACAGGAAGTGCCCTCTGTTCTGTTCAAGGGGAGAATGGGAGTCTGGGTCACCACTCCCTGGGGGACACTCCTTCTACCATGGAAGAAGAGTCTGTTCTATGCCTGTCTCCCAATGCTCCTAATTCTAAGAGTGCCAAACAAAATAAGGCAGTACAAGGCCAGAGTTATTCTCATAGTACCTACCTAGCCAAGACAAGCTTGGTACACTTGCTTGCTTCAATTCTGTATCCAACCATTGATCAAGCTCCCCACTATTCTTCATTTCCTGTCTTAGGATGTGGGTTGCGCTCTTTACCCCAACCTAGTGGTTCTATGCCTCAGCTTGGTTTTGGGATGGTTCTTTGGAATAGAGGCTTCCTGCTTTCCAGAGGCACAGTAGAAAAACAACCTACTTACCTGCAGAAATGGAAAAGCTTTGTCCATTGGTGTGGTTGTCGCTACCTCCACCCTGAATTGGTTCCTTTTTCCCTCATCCTGGATTACCTGCTGGATCTGAAGACATCCAGTTTATCTATCAATTCAGTCAAGGTACATCTGGCTGCCATATCAGCCATTCATCCCCTGGTCGAGGGATTCTTTATTTTTGCTCACCCAGTATCATCCCAGAATTATTAAGGGTCTGGGTAATCTCTTCCCATACATTAGACACCACACCCTGTCTTGGGACCTCAGCCTCCTTTTGGCCCACCTCACGAGACCTCCATTAGAATAACTGGCAACCTGATTGCTATTTCATTTATCTAGGAAGATGGTCTTCTTAGTTGTCATCATGTCAGCCCTTAAGGCGGGGAGATTGGAGCCTTGATGGCAGATTCCCACTGTACAAAATTCTTTAACTATAAAGTCTCTTTATGTCCACGTTCTAAGTTCCAACCAATGGTTAAGATGCAAATCCAATGTAACCTATCTATCCATCTATCAGTATTTTTTGAAGCCTGATAGTTCTCAGCAGGGATCCTATTTCTATACCCCAGATGTGAGAAGGGCCTTGGCCTTCTACCTGGATAGGGCTAAGCAGGTTAGGAGATCACCTAGACTCTGTCTCCCTCACAGATAGATCGAAGGGGACTCCCATATCTGCTCAAAGACTTTCAAAATGGATATTGAGTTGTATCTCTACCTGTTATGAATCTGCAGGTCCTCAGCGCAACCCCCCTCCCTCTGCCCCGGGGACGAGAGTACATTCAGCCAGGTCACAGGCAACCTCTACTGCATTTGTGAAGAATATTTCAATATCGGAGATATGTAGAGCTGCTATCTTGACTTCAACCCGTATGTTTTCAAAGCGTTACACCCTGCTCCGTGCCGTCAAATCTGATGCAGCACCTAACTCTGCAGTTTTGTCTTCGGTTCTGGACCCTGTTCTGAAACTGCCACCTCTTTCTGGGGATACTGCTCAGAAGTCACCTGAAATGGAGCACCCACAGGGATGCTACTTGAAGAAGGAGGAAGGGTTACTCACCCTGTGCAGTAACTATAGTTCTAGATGTGTATCCTTATGGGTGCTCGACTACCTGCTTTCCTTCCCCTCTGCTTTGGTTGTTGCCTAGGAGATGCCTGGGTAGAGAAGGAACTGAGAGTAGTTTGCCCGCATGCCCCATGTATAGCCTTGGTGTCTGCCGCAGAGAGGCTTAGGGTACATGTACGGGTTGAATGGACACTGCTAGCTAGAAATCTCTGATCAACGGCTGGAGAGGTGCATGCACACCTGAAGTGGAGCACCAATAGGGGGACACATCTCAAAGAACTACTGTTACTGCACAGGGTGAGTAACCCATCTTCAGATGAAAAGGGCTATAGGATTGCAAAGTACTTCTCTCCTGTAATGCTGTATGATTGAAATAAGACCATGTATATCATTGATATTGCCACTGTTAGACAATTGCAACAAATCTTGTACAAAATATATTATGTACGGTGTCAATGGAAAAGTTATGATTTGCTAAATAAGATTATCTTGTTTAAATCCGTGTATCATCACTAGGGCTCTGTGTCTGTTATGGAGGTCACAGATTCTGTGACTTTCCATTACCCTCCCATGATTTCTGCAGGGGCCAGTGTGGCTGACCCCAGGGCCACCCAAGCAGCTGGCCCCAGGACAACCACACCAGCCACTGCTGGAGTGGCCCGGGGGACAACCACACCAGCCGCTGCTCCAGCGGCCCCAGCCAGAGCAGCTGTGGTCAACAGTCCTAGCCTACGGGCCAGCTGGAGCAGTCTGCGGCCCTGGGCAGCGGTCTCAGGTCAGCTGGAGCAGCCGCCATCTATCGGCCCCGGGCAGGGCTGGCTCCAGGCCCCAGCTGAGCAAGCTGGTGCTTGGGGTGGCAGATTGTTTGAGGCGGCATTCCGCCCAATCCTAGGGCGGCACAGCTGCTTTTTTTTTTTTTTTTTGTTCCGCTCCAGCCGCCCTGTAGGGGGCGGCGGTGCGGAGAACCAGAGCGCCCTGCAGGGCAGTCCTCTTCCTTCCTTCCCCGCTGACCGGAGCAGAGCCCTCGTGGCAGGCAGCAGCGCAGCGGGAGGGGCCGTGTGGCAGCACCCCCGCTGTAGCCCTGGCCGCCCCCTTCTCTCTCTCTCTCCCGCCCGCTCCCTCCCCCTCCTCCCCCCCCAACCGAACCCCCTGCACCTGCGCTTTGGCTGCACCGCAGGTTGTTTTTTTGTTGTTGTTTTTTTTTGGGCTTGGGGTGGCCAAAAAGCCAGAGCTGGCCCTGCCCCTGGGCAACGGTCCCCAGCCCCCAGAGAAGCCATGGTCTGCGGCCCCCAACAGCTGGTGCCACTGGCCCTGAGCGCTCCCCTCCTCCAGCAGCGGTTCTTCCAGCACCCACCCCCCTCAAGATTTAATCACACATATGGACAGGTTATTGGCCATGAAATTTTGTTTGTCCATGATCTGTCCATGACTTTTACTAAATATACCCATAACTAAATCGTAGCCTTAATCATCACTGTATCTGAAGTTAGAATATTGGCTATATATCTGTTTCCCAAATGTGTTTGTTCCTGGGGTAACACCCACCAAGTGAAATCTGCATTGAAGCCAGACAGCTTTGTGTTGATGGTCCATTAAAGACATTTAACTCTTACAATGGGTCATAGAGGAAACTCATTCCATCAGGTAAGTCTTCCTGTGGACTCCTTAACACGGATATGGCCAATGGCTGCCCCTGTGAGTCAGCAAACCATGTAAAGACATGTGATATGCTCATGTTACCCTGGACTCCATCTTGTGCCAATAACTTTCCACAGACGAGCTGTGAGCTTTGTTTGGGACAGTAACATTTTAAGCACACGGCAGAGGATATAAAAGACCCATGAAACATTTCTGTGTTGCCTCTTTCCTGCTCTGGTTCTCTGGACTGTGGATTTACAACTAAAAGGAACATATTGGACGATGGACCGAGGAGCTTCCAAACTTTTGGAAGTTACCAGAGACTTTACAAGCCAGTAGTCTATAACGTCATTGCTATAAACCTGATACAAGAACATTTCCATTATTCTATGTACATGATCTATTAACCATTTTAATCCTCTTCTTTTTTTCTTTATTAATAAACCTTTAGCTTTTAGTTAGTAAAGGTGAAGGGTTAAAATCCATGTGCATGTTATATAACAACCTGGTATATATGGATTGTGCCAGCTCTTTTTCAGACCCGAAGTCCAGAGTTTGGTCTGGAGACCAGAGGCCTAACTAATAGTGATCAGCTAAGAGAAAGCTGGGGTAAACAAAATAACATTGCCTTTACTAAGATCTGCTTGGTCAGTAGAAATGCCAGATGTTGAAGCAATAACTGAATAATTATGTTTCATCCAATGTTTCAAATTGAACAAAGGATCCCTGTTCCTATTGTGTTTCTCCTGAAGGGAAAACAGTCTTCCCACAGATCCAACCTTGAGTTTATGAAATATTGGCACATGTCACTATAATGATATGGCACCCTTCCACCTCCCTTCCAAGGGACCAATGCCCTGCCTTAAGACATAAAGGAGACAATCTCTATTTTCATATGCTTTCACTGTTTCTTTGCTTTATCCCCTAGACATGTACCTGTCGGACAATCAAAGGAGTTACTCCATTCCTATGGACCCCAAATCAGAATTCAACATATATATTTTATACTAATAACATTTTATCAAAGTATTAATCAAATGTTAATTTGCTAACTTGAGACCATGGGCGGAGACATTGTGTAACCTTTTAACCATTGGCTATTGTGCTATCTTGTCTTGCTGCAAAACCTATCCCGGGGTGTGGAACTGCCTACCCCGTCACTTTCCCCCGCCCATGGAAAATCTATATATTTCATTGTAATCAATTAATTGACAGTGTCTCTGAGCCTAATAAGCCAGGTGACACTCCGCCAGCGCTGTGTGTAATAAACCCCTATGCTTTGACCTCTACACGGTGTGAATTTATGTCCTTCAAAAGGATTGGCAGGAGCATGATTATTGAGTAAAATCTGAGTTATATATTGATGTGGCTATGTGCCTGATCTCTTGAGATCAGAAGAACTCTTTGATGAAATTGGTTTTCAATAACCACTCATCATAAAGGCTAGCATCTGGGTGGTGAAATAAGGGCTGGAATGTATAAGGAGACTGCATTTTTGACTTCTTGTTCACCAGTTTGGTGAGACTGTTACTGGTGCTGTGTAATCTAATGATAAAATAACCACCAGGTTGGAATGAGTCTGCCCTATTTCTCAAGAATTTGTCCTGAATCTGACCTCCTCAGCTGTGACCCACAGAGGAACGGTGACACTTCTCCCCCCACCTCCAATAATTGATGTTCAGGTAAGAAAACAATAAATGAGCAGCCCTTCTTCTGACTTGCTTTTGAAACCACTCTGTAAAACAAAGACAGGAGCTTGAGAGTCTTGTAATAGATATTCATTCACCACAAAAATTACATGAAACGAATGTTATTTGTGAGCAATATCTAGGAGATGTATAGTTTAGCTTTACAAATACTATTTGTTCTGCATTACCTAAAAGATACCTATGCACCATATTATAAGCCATGAAGGGAGCACAATACTGTAAATAGATATTAGAGAACCTGCCTAATAGTCCACTTTATAAGGTTTAAATTTCTTGGTCACACTCAGAACTAGAAGAGGAGGTAATACTGGACAAATAGATATAATTCATCAGATAATTTACTTTTGATGTAGGAAATCTGCTTCAGCAAGGACAAAATCACTTGGGGGATCCACGAAGAGACTTGGGTATTGCAACGCTGAGCATCACAGCACCTAACTTTTAGGCACCTAGGAAATCACAGTCACAACACTGTGATCCTCAAAGCCAAGTTAGGCACCTAGGCTCCTTATACAATGAATGGGAAGAGATAGACATCTTAGAATGTGCTCCACAAAAGCCAGCCCACTAGGTGTTGAGCCACCTAAGCTAACCAATGCAAGATGCTGACAAGAGGAGGGTGTTATAAGCTCTGTGCCTCTCAGAGATAGGCACCTAACTCCAGGCTGCAGGTAGGTTCCTAGCTCTGAGTAGCAATTCAAGAATTGGAATCAGTCTCTTGTAGTAGGTTTTTGTAGGAATGACTTTGGAGCCTACCTCACTCCACACAAAACAGCTGGAGGAGGAGATGGTGCTGCTGCCCACCTTATAACTTTTAGCCCTGTGGTTACAGGCCATCCCCTCCAGGATATGGGAGATCCAGGTTGAATTCCCCACTCTGCCAGAGGGGAAAAAAGGATTTGACCATGGGTCTCCCACTTCTCAGGAGAGTGCTCAAGCCACTGAACCATGAAACAGTCTGATGTAGGTTCCCTCAATCTCTGCTTTTGCGTTTAAATAAATAAAAAAAAGGAGTGGTTGAAGCAGGGGCCTGGACCCAGGGGTGGGTCTCATCTCCATGTGGGTACCCTAAACACTGCATTACAGAGTCACTCTCTCTCTCTCTCTCTCTCTCTCTCTTTGGCCCTTGTAACTACTGAGCTAAAAGTTATAAGGTGAGCGCCACCATTTCCTCCAGCTGGATGTTGGCCTCAGAGGCCACATACAGGATTTTGCCCAGCACGGGACTTAGGTAGCCAAATGCCTATCTTCTTCTGGTTCATGGATCACTCTGGGCTTAGGCGGGATTCATAGAGGGAGGCAGCAGTGTGCATGCCCTGAGGCAGGAACAAAGGCCCCTAAGTAGCTTTTACTCTGGAAAAACATTGGCACCTACAGGGTTCAGTGGGTGTTTTGTGGATTGCAGTGAAGCCAAAACTGGGACTTAGGCTCCTAAACCCAATACTGGGTACTTTCATGGATCCCATCCTTGTTAATTAAAGAAATGATCGATGTTTCCCTGGGAACTTTAGTTATGATACATGTGCTGTGAATAACAATTCAAAAATATTGTTTCAGAAAAGTCTAAGTGCTTCAACAGCTTGGGAGAACATGCTTAGGCAGCCCTCTGATGGAAAAACTGCCTGAAATTGTTTTTCCTTTAACAGCGAAATGGATCTTCTTTGTTTGCATTTTGATTTTATTTTATTTTTAGGCACAAATAACTTTGTGAAGGGTTATATGAATTACAGTCATTGTAGAGACTTAACTAATAATACAGAAAAATTTAGTTTACAGCAGTTGTAATGTACTGTCAAAAGGAATAATGCATATGTTTTCCATGATGAATAACAGCAGTTTTGCTTCAAATCAGTTTCTTTTTTCATGTGGCAATTTTTGTGTCATTCGAATTGATCTTGAAGTGAAATGAGAACAGGCTGAAGTGCAGCTGGGAGACATGAGTCTATATTTCTTAATCCAGGGGAACTAAAACATGCCCATACACATAAAAAGATTAATTAGGGAGACAGGAAGGGTTCAGATCTCTTACAATAATCTCTTCTGTGACAGGCATCAAATATTAATTCACTTGTTCTATTCTGATGAAATCCAGCCCTTGTGATAGTTAATCAGGCACCCTATGAATTACCATGACATCTATATCCCGGTCAGATACTAAATCAGTTTTTGTGGTCAAGTGAAACGTGTTCTACTAACAAAGTTTATAAATCTGAGGAAAGAAACTCCAAAGAGAAATAGAATTTACCTAAAATACATGAAAAGAATATACAGACCACCCCTGAAAAATAATTTTAAATACAAGAGCAGTAAACCCTATTCTGCTGTGCACATTTTACATTTTCAGCAGCTTGATAAAGGAAAGGTTGCACTTAGACTTTTCTGTTAACAGTGTGTTTAGACCCAATCTGAATTCCACAGAGGCACTGAGATTTGCCTGACTTGGGACTTCAAGGTGCCTCTGATGGCATCATGTAGTATATGTGGACAGGCTATGTCCACATTGTTGTGTGTAGCTACACGTGTCAGTGAAAGGCTCTGGCAGGGGGGAGGCAGTGAGGAAAGGCTCCGGCAGCTCCCTGCTGCCAGTGCCTTTCCCCACTGCAGGAAGCTGCCGGAGCTTTTCACGGCAGCTTCCTCTCAGCCAGAGCCTTTCCTCACTAATGGGGTCTTTCCCTGTGATGAGGAAAGGCTCCAGCAGCTCTCTGTAGTGGGAAAAGACTCTAGCAGTGTGGAGCTGCCAGACCTTTTCCCTCCTGCCACCCTCCTACCAGAGCCCTTTCCCTTTCCTGTAGTGGGGAAAGACTGGCAGCAGGGAGGCAGCGTGACTAAAAATAGCAGTGTAGATGGGGGAGGTACTGCGTGGGCAGTAGAAAGCTGTGTAGGGCACATACCCCCAGGGTTCAGGAGTGTCTTTACTTCCCTAAGCAGTGCCTCACCATCTACATTGCTATTTATACCCATGCTGGGGAGGGCGGTGGCAAACTTACTGACCCTCTGTCATATGCAACTCAATCTTCTGACGTTGAGGGCCAGGGTGTGTCTGCTGGGTCTTGGGGCTTCAGCCCTGCTGGGAGGGGGGGATCTCAGGCTTCAGCCCCATGGGAGATGCCTGTCAGGGCTCAGGGCTGAAGCCCCACTTCTGCCAAAGTCCCAAGCCCCACGGGGCTGAAGCACCAAGACCTCCCTCCCCACTGGGCAGAATCAGAACTGACACATTGGGGAGGGGAGAGGGCACATGGGGTCATGTGCTCCTTCCCCCCCCTCCCCGATTTTTGCCAGGGTTTGCTGGCCCCAGTTGGTTACATGCACAGCAGCTGCTGGAGCCAGCAAACCGGGAGCTGCTGCTGTGGGAACTGCAGGGAGAGCGGCTGCTTTTGCTGCTGCCTCTCCCTGGGGAGCAAAAGCAGCAGCCCCTCCATGCAGCTCCCAGCTGTTTGCTGCTGCCTCTCCATGCAGTGCTAACATCTGGGAGCTGCAGGGAGGGGCTGCTGAGGGAAAGAGCTGGGCATGACTCAAGCTATTGGAGGAGCCGAATCTTTAAATTGTGCCCCACCCTTTTCAACAGGCACCAGTCATCTCTGGCAGAAGCTCCTAGCCTCACCACCAGGCAGAAGCCCTAAGCTCTGCCTACCAGTCTGTTAGGTGGAGAATGGGTGGGCGTGGGAGGCTCGTGAGCCACACTTTAACTGTATAAGAGCTGCATGTAATTTGCAAGCTGCAGTTTGGCCACCCCTGATATATATTCTACACCTGCAGTAAGGAGTGTTCAGAATAGACATGCTCTTTGGGTGAAATTTACTCCTATGCAGGGAGCCTGCTCAAGTCTTATGCACCACTTAAACTGTGAGTTGGAGGGCATAAATAGGGCAAATGTCTTGTGTTGTGTCTGCTGGAGAAGGGTGAATTTTAGCTGTATGTCCGAGATACAACTCCTAAACTAGGAGGCATGGTAGATACACTAGAGGGTAGGGATCAGATACAGAGGGACCTAGACAAATTAGAGGATTGGGCCAAAAAAAACCTGATGAGGTTCAACAAGGACAAGTGCAGAGTCCTGCACTTAGGACAGAAGACTTCCATGCACTGCTACAGACTAGGGACCGAATGGCTAGGTAGCAGTTCTGCAGAAAAGGACCTAGGGGTCACAGTGGACGAGAAGCTGGATATGAGTCAACAGTGTGCTCTTGTTGCCAAGAACGCTAACGGCATTTTGGGCTGTATAAGTAGGGGCATTACCAGTAGATCGAGGAACGTGATCATTCCCCTTTATTCGACATTGGTGAGGCCTCATCTGGAATACTGTGTCCAGTTCTGGGCCCCACACTATAAGAAGGATGTGGAAAAATTGGAAAGAGTCCAGCGGAGGGCACAAAAATTATTAGGGGTCTGGAGCACGACTTATGAGGAGAGGCTGAGGGAACTGGGATTGTTTAGTCTCCAGAAGAGAAGAATGAGGGGGGATTTGATAGCAGCCTTCAACTACCTGAAGGGGGGTTCCAAAGAGGATGGAGCTCAGCTGTTCTCAGTGGTGGCAGATGACAGAACAAGGAGCAATGGTCTCAAGTTGCAGTGGGGGAGGTCTAGGTTGGATATTAGGAAACAGTATTTCACTAAGAGAGTGGTGAAGCACTGGAATGCGTTACCTAGGGAGGTGGTGGAGTCTACTTCCTTGGAGGTTTTAAGGCCCAGCTTGACAAAGCCCTGGCTGGGATGATTTAGTTGGGAATTGGTCCTGCTTTGAGCAGGGGGTTGGACTAGATGACCTCCTGAGGTCCCTTCCAACCCTGATATTCTATGTTTCTATGATTCTATGATACCTTTTATAGTGGTAATTAACACAGACTGTTCCCAGGGCTTCGCACATTCCTGCTGATTAAAATAAATAATGTTGCTTTAGGCATCGCTGCGGAAAGTAGCAGAATGTTTCCCTAAATGACTGGGCAAAAACAAAACAGAAAAAGGATTTGTATGGTAAGACTTAAAGGTTGTATTATAAATAGTAAAGTAAACAAGGCATTTAAAAGGCAGGCAGAAAGTGTTACTATCTTCGTAACTCTGGAAGGGAAATATTTCTGGGCTTAGGTTTTGTTTTGTAAGCAGCTGAAATATTTTAATCACTTACTTTTTTGTTAATTTGCTTTTCATTTAAACAGAGGGTCTCATGCACTCCTTACTCCGGCACGTCACCAAAATTGTTGTAGGACTCCAGCTTTGGTTCTGTACTCTTTAGCTAATTATAATGAAAAATTGATTTATTTTACTTTGTCCATAAAGGACTTGTGAGAGAGTGTGCACTCCACAAAGGATTGGAAGGGGTTAAGATGGCCAGGTAGGCTTATTAACTCTACAGGCTGCATCTGGAGGGAAAGTCAAGGAGCAGGAAGAATCAGGGGTGGTAGGAAGCAATTTAGGGAAGGAGCAGTGAGGACTGGGAGAGTAAAGCCCAGAACTGCTGGATTGAAGATCCCTGGACAGGAACCCAGAGTAGAGGGGGACCCTGGGTTCTCCCTACGAGCCACTGAATGAATGGCACCTGAGGCAGTGAATGGAAAGACAGCCTGGGGCTGCTGAAGGAAAGACTTTGATATCCCGTGGAAGAGGGGAGTTCTGAATGACCTGGCTGGAGGGCTGAGTCATGAAGAGGACACGGTGGTTCCTGGAGTTGCTGCAGACCAGAGAGAGATGGTGTGATGCGGGCAACCATGGGAAGGGGTGTCAGCCTTGAGAGCTAATCCCCAGAGTGATCGGGAGAGGCGCCAGACAAGTGGTGAGTGGTGCGCCCTGTAATGGGGCTGAATACAGAACATAAAATAGAGCCTCTATGGCTTCAGCAGAAAATCCCCATGTGCCATATTTAGTCTCTGTCTCATGTGGGGAAATCCTGTTTCTGAAATGAACATTGGTTTCTCTCTGTGATATAGCAACTTGGAGAACTCCTCCCCTAGTGCAAATTAGCATAGCTCCAAGTTAATCGCAGTGGTGCTACACTGACTTACAACAGTTGAGGATCTAGCCCTAAGGATTTTAACCAAGTATGGCACATTATAAGCCTATGGTTGCTGGTAGTCATTTCATTGGGAGTAGAGGGAGTGAAATACGTTCATGTGGTCATTGTGCTGACGAAAGAGAGAATTTTAGACCTGACAGCAGAAGAAATTAAATACCATGCCTTGATGCGATTGAGGAAAAGAAGAAAAAGGAAAGCAGATGAAGACATAAAGGAATTGTTTTTTAAAAAGTAATATTACTATAACAAATGTTAAAAGGAGTCAGTGTAGTTAAACAATGTCTAGCTTTTCCTGTTGTCGTTTGATTGGTTCCCGTACTAGCCAATTTGTAGCAATAGAAACCAAGAAAGAGGATTGAGTTTGATTTTTTTTTTCCCATAAATTTTTAGTGCTTCTCAGATATAATGTACAGTGTGCCAGAGAAAAATCAATGCCATCATGACAGTGCATCCTTAAAATATATTTAGGCTCACAGTTCAGAAAAAGAATCCAGATAAAATAAGTGCTTTTAAAAACAAGACAGAGTACAGTAACTCCTCACTAATGTTGTAGTTATGTTCCTGAAAAATGTGACTTTAAGAGAAATGATGCTAAGTGAATCCAATTTCCCCGTAAGATTTAATGTAAATGAGGGGGTTAGGTTCCAGGGAAATTTTTTTCACCAGACAAAAATCTATCTAATCTATCAATCTATCTATTGTGTATATATTGGGGGGAGGGATAGCTCAGTGGTTTGAGCATTGCCCTGTTAAACCCAGGGTTGTGAGTTGAATTCTTCAGGTCCCATTTAGGGATCTGGGGCAAAAAAAATAGTTGGGGATGGGTGGTGTTTTGAGCAGGGGATTGGACTAGATGACCTCCTGAGATCCCTTCTAACCCTGATATTCTATATACATATACACACAGAGAGTATAAGTTTTAAACAAACAATTTAATACTGGTACACAGTGATGATGATTGTGAAGCTTGGTTGAGGTTGAGGTGGAGGAGTCAGAGGGTGGGATATTTTCCAGGGAATGTCATACTGCTAAATGATGAAATAGCATTTGGCTGAGCCCTCAAGGGTTAACTCATTGTTAATGTAGCCTCACGCTACAAGGCAGCAGGCATGGAGGGAGGGGAGAGAGCATAGCAGACAGAGACAGACACACACACTGTGTGTGTGTGTGTGTGTGTGTGTGTGTGTGTGTGTGTGTGTGAGAGAGAGAGAGAGAGAGAGAGAGGTGAACATTTCCCCTTTAAGTAGCTGACCCCAGTCTTAAGTACACTACCTTGTTAATTAGATCAGCTTGCTGAGACCCCAGCTGCTGCCTGGAAGCTCCCTCCATCCTGAACCCTGTCATGTGTCCCCCCTGCTCTATGGTAAGTGGGGTGTAGGGGGAAGGGGGACACCCTGACAGCCCCCCCACTTTCCCCCTCCCCCCATACAGCAAGCAGGAGTCTCTGGGAGCAGCTTCAAGGCAGAGGGCAGGAGCAGCACATGGCAGTGGGAGGAGGGACAGCAGAATGCTGGCAACTGCTAGCCTGTTGGGAAGCTGCAGCACAGGGAACTTAGGGGGAGCTGATGGGGGGCTGCCGGTCCACCCTGATTCCAAGCCCCCACCAGGTAGCTCCAATGGGCTGCTCTTCCTGCAAGCAGTGGACAAAGCAGGCGGCTGTCAAACGACGTTAGAAGGGAGCATTGCATAACTTTAAATGAGCATGTTCCCTAATTGATCAGCAACGTAACAATGAAACAAGATTAACTGGATGACTTTAAGCGAGGAGTTACTGTATTTGTTTTTGGTGGATTGGTAGGTGGCAAGAGAGATGCAATTTAGAAAATCTCATGGGTTGCATCACAGCCAAAGAACTATCCTGAAAACGGTACTAGGAAGATGCTCTGCTCAGAAAGGCAGATCTCATGGCCCTCTTTGAAAAATATGGGATATAATCTTCAGAAATCTTGTCTAAATCCCCTCTCCTAGTCAATGCTGCGGCTGGTCATTAGACTTGCACGCTGATATTTCTGCCTACCTGTAAAAGAATATTACTGATAAGTGGCAAGAGTATAAGCTTTTTTTAAAAAAAATAGTTTGAACTCCTCTGAACCTTCCCCCATGGTGTTGAGATCCCCTTAAGCCTGCCAGAGAAGAATCCCTGCTCCAGGGGAGCTGCTGATCTCTGCAGCAGACTCCTCCCCCCATGCTTGCCTGCTAAAGAGTGCAGGAGTGAAACTTCCCTCCTGTGCTCCTGCCAGGGCCACAGCTAGGATAACTCCTGAGTGCCCCTGGGAATTTGGGATTAGAGCAAACCAGGCCGGATGGCAGCCAGGATTCAGTCCACCACCTGATATGTAAATTGGTACTGACCTTGAAACTGAGGAAGGGCAGTTTACATTTGCTCAGGGAAGAAAACAGCAGCTAGTGGAGAGATTCAAAGAGGAATCCTTGTACATCAATATCAGCATATAACAATTTTGCACCAAGTACACCTCTACCCTGATATAACGCGACCCGATATAACATGAATTCGAATATAACGTGGTAAAGTGGTGCTCTGGGGAGAGAGGGGGGGCGGGGCTGCGCACTCTGGCAGATCAAAGCAAGTTCGATATAACGCAGTTTCACCTATAATGCAGTAAGATTTTTTGGCTCCCGAGGACAGCATTATATCGGGGTAGAGGTATACCTGCGTATAATCTTATGTAGAACAATGCTGTACCAAGTATAGGTGTTGTTATACAGTAATACTACACCCTAATACCTCTGTGCACCCTCTCACTGTACATATACATTTACGGACATATTGTAGTAAACTGTAAATATTCCTGTAAAAGTAACCAAAAAAGAGAGAATAAATACCCCTATTTGCTTGGGAGGCGTGTACATCAGAGCATTAATCAATGTCTAGTACACTGCCTAAAGGAGAATTCTGACTATTGATTTTTTGTTTTGTTGTGGAAGGAGGAATTGACTCATGGTGGATTTGCTATTTTTAAGAATTATATATAAACTGAGACTTTTTACAGCTCTATTAAAATACCTAAAGCTGTCGGTTAGGCTTTCTCTGTATAAACCCAAAGGAAAATATAAAAAGTAAATATAATGGTTATGGTACAGAACTGGGAGCCTGAGCTTCTAGGTTCTATTCCTGGCTCTACTAAAGTCATGCTGTGTGATGTAGGCAAGCAGTTGAAACTCTGGCCTTGATTCTCCAGTGCTTTGCATCTAATGTTGCCATTTACACCTGTGCAAAGTGAATGACTGGGTAAAGTTCTGATAATGTATTTTTACACCCAGTTTGCTCAGGGGACTAGGTGGAAGCAATGTCTCAATTTCATCATCTGTATAATGGAGATAATACTTCTCAACCACACAGGCGTGTTGAGAGGCTCGTTTAGTGTACGTAAAATGTTTTGGTGACCCTCAGATCAAAAGCACTCTAGAAATGCAAAGCATTAGTCTTAGCATAATCATTAAAGGAAAAGCTACAGTTATGAGAATAATCTGCTAATGGATCATGTGCCCTCGGAAAATGGGAAATCGTCAACCTTGAGAGATTCAGGGACCATCTCTCAGGGCTGGTTTAGAGAGGGAGCGTGTGGTCTAGTAGATCGGGAACTAGAGTGGGAGTCAGGAGACCTAGGGTATGTCCACATTGCAATTAGACACCCATGGCTGGCCCCTGCCAGCTGACTCAGGCATGCAGGGCTCAGGCTAAGGGGCTGTTTAATTACAGTGTAGATGTTCGGGCTTGGGCTGCAGCCCAAGCTCTGGGACCCTCCCATCTTGCAGAGTCCTAAAGCCCGGGCTCCAGCCGAAGTCTGAACATCTGCACCATAATTAAACAGCTCCTTAGCCCAAACCCTGCAAGCCCAAGTCAGCTGGCAGGGGCCAGCTGCAGGTTTTTAATTGCAATGTGGACATACACTTAAGTTCTATTCCTGGCCCTGCTGCTTAGGACTTTTATAAAGTCACTTCATCTCTCAGTGCCTTTGTCTTTCCACCCTTTGTCTGTCTTGTCTATGTAGATTGTAAGTGCTTTGAGGAAGGGACGATTTCATATTATGTTTGCACCATAACTGACACAACAGAGCTCAGATGGAGCCCCTAGACTCCACAATGATAAAAATACTAATAATTTAGGGATAATTAAAACTATCACATGACAAACCAAATATTCTAACTGAAGCTCCTTCAACTGAAATGGTGTTATTCTGTGATACAGGAGATCACCGTATGTCATTGTCATGATATAAAACATTGTTATTCATAGATAGGTAATGTGCTAAATGGCTCTGTACTTCCATTGGACGGCTACAGTGCGTAGACAAGCCACTGCTAGACGGTTTTGCCATCTGTCAAGGCTGAATCCCCATTCTGTCACTTCGAGTGCAGAAGGTGGGGACCCGCAAGGATTTTAAAAATTATATTTGCCACTCCACGCTTGTATTACACTCCCAGGGTTACAGCTTTTCTCTGACCTTGGCTTGGTAAATGCTGCCACCACCCAAATGCAAAAAAACCTGTTGGTCCTAGGAAGGAGCACTTGGGAATTCCTCCCTGTGGGGTCCTCAAGCCCTTTCACCCCCCCTTTGGGGAAGAGCTGAGAAAGAAAACAAAGGAAATTAGCTGTGGCCACCAGCTAATCAAACAACATGCACAAACTTTTTAGGACACCAAAAATCCAATCCTATTCTTAAAAAAGGTAAATTTTTTATTAAAAACAAAAAGGAAAAAATTACATCTGGAACTTAGGCTTTTTGCTAGATCTTAAAAGAAACAATTACAAAAATTAAACTCCCCAAATAGCTTTCTTAGGGGTTCAGCTTAAAGGTTACAAGCAAACAAAAGCATCTGGGGTTAGCACAGAGGAAATCCACAAATCAAAATAAAAAAAACTGATTGTGTCTAAACATTCCCTATCCAAATAATTACTTCCAGGTATGGAAGATGAATTTTCATACCTGGTTCAAGCCTTACACAGCATTGCTGCTCCGTCACTGCAGCCCAGCGAATAATAGTCAATGGGAAAGTTTCTTTCCCAATTTTAAATGTTCTAGCCTTCCCATTGGCTCTTTTGGTCAGGTGCCCACTCCTTTTTCTTTTTTTTTTTTCTTTTTCTTGCCTGTGGGCTTGTTAACCCTTTACCGGTAAAGCAAGCAGAGAACAGACCAAGAGGAATTTTACAGCTAACTGGCTGGCTGGGTGTCCATCAAAGGGAGCTACTCCTCCCTCCCCCTGACCCCTTCGTGTATCACACCATCACATGCTGCCCTTCTCTGCATAACCTACAGGTGGTTTTCAGATGGCATTTGTAAGTAGTTGCCTGCCTGCCTGCTCTTCCATTCAAATTAGTAGCGCTAATAAAATTATGGATTATGCCAGAAATGTTTACACAGTGGAAAGCATGCCAAAGGCTCAACAATAGTATCATAACTTCATTAAAGCAGGAGTGTACTGTACAGCCTAAATAATGATTTGTTTGTGCTACAGTGTGTGGTCCCTGCTTACCTTGCATCCTGTTTAACATACTGCCTCCCAGCCATAAGGCTTTACTCCTTTGCTTGTCAGGATCTCCCAATATGTGGTCTGGGCAGGAGTGGAGCGTGGAGCAAGACAGACCCAGATCACTGCCCCAGGCTGACCATGGGTGAGAGACACCCGGTGGTCCACTAACCCCCATGAGCAGCCAGGGCCTCAGCAAGGAGGTGGAAGCAGGACTGCTGACACAACTTTGCCTCCTCTCCATCCCAGAATGTTTCTGAAATGATGCACCTGGTGACTGAGCATATTACATCCCCTCAGAGCTCCTACATGCCCAGTCGATCAGTGTTATCCCCATACAGCGACTGACCAGGCTCCATCCCTCACAGCTCCTAGTGCTGACCAAACTGTACATATATCATCCCCACAGAATGACTGAGCATATTCCATCCCCAGTGCACAGGTGGGGGCTCAGAAGGACCTACGCTGTAATGGCTGTTCTCAGCTGCTCTGGGCCAGGGACGGGGTAGGGCTAGGCACCAGAACTGACAGAAGGAACCTCTCTCCTGTGCTCTCATGACCCTTTTCTGGGCCCAGGCAGCACAGAGGAGGAAGCCATCTGATTCGAATGTGGAGGGGGAAAAAGCCAGCCGGGAAGGAGGGAAAGGAGTAGATTGGGACAAGGAGTCTGGTGAGATGCGGACTGGTGAGGGGAGAAAATGTGACTAAGGCTTTGAGGGGGTGACTGAGACTGGCTGGGTTAGAAGTCTGGGGCTGGAGGGGAGGGGAGGCTGGGACTGCATGGGAGGGAAGCTGGCACTGGGGGCTGGTGGGGAAAATGGGGGTGGAGATACTCAGATCAGACCAGGAGCTGGTGGAGAGGTGAGACTGAAATTGGCTGGTCAGGGAAACTGGCAGTAGGAACCAGAGGCAGGGGGGATGAGGGCAATGGGGAGGAGAGCGAGATCTGACAAGCAGCTGGTATGCAGGTCCAGAACTGGATCTGACTGGGCAAAGGGACTGGGACTAGAAGCCAGAAAGGAGGTCTCGGGGGAGACTAAGATTGAATGAGCAGTGCTGTGAGGGAGACTGAGACAGGGAACCTGTGATGGGGAGGAATGGATAGAGAGAGAGAGTGGGTGGGAAGGGGGAACTGGGACTGGCTAAATAAGATTAGATCTGTGCATGGAGAGGGGAAGAGACTGTAATTTGAGGGTGGGATGGAGATTGGGATTTGGACAGTGAGCCCAGAGGGGGACAGTAGGATTAGCCAGGTAAAGAGAATGGGACTGGAACAAGGAGCTGGGAAACAGAACTGGGCAAGAACAGATTGGAGGGGTTGAGCTTGAGCGGAATGGGCAGAAGAGTCTGTGCCCGCTCGACACACTTCCCTCGAGAGCCTGAAATGAAACTCAAGATTCTTGAGTCCCACCATTCCTCTGGTGTCAGCTAATATCTGTAAAACCCACTGGGAACATGAGTGTCTCATTCCCTTCTAGTGCTGATCCACAGAAAGCACTAGTAGGTTATTATCCTGTATTAGCTCAGGTGGCAGAGGTCTGTGTGGTGGACATAGAGGTTCCAGTCCTGCTGATGACCCATGTGGGTGTCAATATGATACCACATGAGGGAATTTTTGTGTTTTTTTTTTCAGTTTGCTTTTTCAAAACAAGGAAGTTGTATCCAAAAATGTTAAAAGAACATTACTAAGGTTGCAAAGTCAAGCATTAAGAAATTAGGAATGCCAGAATTAAGATTGCCTGTGTAACCTTAACTCAGCTTCATTGTGCGTGTGCATTGTGATTGTCTTTAATGACATGATGAGGTACTATTTTTTTCCACAGGACTACTACCTCATTCAGTGCACAGGATGGACATCCTCTGGGGAAGAATCAGTTATGTGGTAAAGGAGGTTGTTGTCTGTAGGATCCCTACCTCATTTGTTACAGAAGTTGGAAGCTGTGTAGTGAATGTGGCAGGAAAGTGAAGGAAGAAAAGGACAATGTCAACACAGAATTCTTGTGTGATGCTGGGTAAGTAACTTAAACCAAACTTTTCAGAGGTGGTTACTAAATGTTCCTTATATTCTGGGTGCCCAACTTGAGACCAGGAATCTCATTTGCAGAAGTGTTGAGCACTCATAACTACAACTCAAGTCTATGGGAGTTGTGCTTGAACGTATAAAGTGCTGTATAATGGGAAGTACTCTGAAAAATCACAGTCCAACTTTCTCAAATTGGGTACCCAAAATTAAAGTGGAGACTTTTTTGATCTCAATCCCTCTGTACCTCAGCTTCCCATCTGTAAAATGGGGATAATATCACCCGCTCATGTCAGAGGAGTTTTGTGAAGATATTTAATGTTCGTGAATCACTTGGGTATTATAGTGATGAGTGGCATAGAAAAAAAGCCTGTGAGGAAATTAATAATTCTATCTTTGGAGCAGGGTTTGACTAGTGTATAGTAAATAGTAATGAATAGGCTGATTTTGGGATGCTGACATTTTAATATTTGTAACTTTTATCAATGAATTATATGAACAATTAGTGAACTAACTGAACGGCACTGATTCTGTTGAATAACTTCATCCAAGGAGTTTAATATTTTTCATGTCTGAGTATGAAGGAGGACAAGACAGTTTAACATTTGCATTGGACATGTTGACCCTGGTCGAAGGCTTTCAAGCTAATAAAAAAAGAACGCTAATGCCACAGTGTGTCAAAATGAAAACAAAGCTGCGTTCCAGTGTGTGTATGAACATTTTGAATATAATTAGAGCATGTGATGAGGTTATTCAACATTGGTTAAAATGGCACGTAAAGTGTAATTTATTATTAATTTAATAATTCATGCTTTGAAACAGGGCCGGCTCTGGCTTTTTTGCAGCCCCAGGCAAAAAAACCTCCCACCCCCCGCGGGGAGCATGGCAGGGGAGGGCGCCGAGCCCGGCCGGGGCTCCACTCTCCCCGGCGGCCAGAGCGCCGGGAGGAGGGCGGAGAGCCCGGCCGGGGCTCTGCTCATCCTGGTGGCCAGAATGCCGGGGGAGGGCGACGAGCCCAGTCGTGGCCCCGCTCTCGGGCCGGAGCGCCGCCCCGCCCCCCTCCAGGTGCCGCCCAAGCACATGCTTGGTGGGCTGCTGCCTGGAGCCGGCCCTGCTCTGAAAGTAGAAAGTGGTTTTATAGAGGGATCAAAGCATGGTTGATGGCAAGAGGCCAGAACTGCTGAGCTGCAGTATTTGGATAAATCCTTAAGTATCTGGCAAATAAGCAAACTATCATTTGTTAGGTAAATGGTTTTGAAAGACTGCATATTGTATCATTACGGCACATGAATCATTTATGTACAAATAAAAACAGTGACTTAATTACTCATAAGAGAAGAAAAACTTCATATTTCACTGTTTTCTTTAGAAAAGAACAAGTCTAAAGCATCTTCCAGTGAAAATACAGCTCTTTAGAAAATGTACAATGAGCAACTGCAACTCTGACTCCAATATCTATCTAGTAAAGTATGTACATCAATTAGCCATGCTATCTGTGGTGGTGGATTTTGTGATACAGACACTGACCTACTGAGAACTGAATTGAAATCAGAGGCTTACTTCATATGGACAATAAGCAGTGTGATGGTCATCCGTGAATGTGTAAGGTTGCTTTAGAGCTGAAATGCTGTGTACCCCATTGCTGATCTCCTGAGCCTTTTAGCCTCTTGACATTGAATCTGTTTATCCCTCACTCCTGTTTTAAATGTTCAGTATTAAAGATAAATTGGGTAGTACCAGCAGGCGTTAGGGGGATTAAGGAAGTGTGTGTCTGTGTGTGTGTGTACACATGTATCTCTATCTACATACATATATATGCACTAAGGATCAGGCGCTTAACTAGGCATCTAATTTTGGAGTATTTCTGAGCCCTCTGGCTTCCTCATTTACAGGAACAGTATTCAGATTAGTCTGTAGTAGATTCTCTGCTGCTGGGTGGAGACAAGGAAAGGAGGACATTGTTCAGAGGGGACGACTACAGTTAGAGTAGGGAAGATGGGATGGTATAAGCAGGAAAGTCTTTGTACAGACTCTGTTAGGTGTGATGCAATTTTTAGTTTACACAGCTGTCCCTGATTCACAATGGGAAAGGACTCGGTCCACAAAGATGTCAGAACACCCACCTGACCCACATTTTCAAGCTAAAGCACCCAAATAGGAGCAGCAAAGTTGACAACATTCTCTTTGATACTTTCTTCCTGTGGATTACAATGGGGTTTTTCTGTCACTACTGGAAGTCAAAATCAAGAGTCCCCACATTAAGCTTTTGCACAAAAATCTTTGTTTTTTTAAAAACAATCTTCCTGACTTGTCTCAGCTATAAAAGGAGAAAACAAACTAGACTTCTCTTTAATTTTTGTTCTAGGCTCAAAAGGGCTTTTCCTCTCCCTGACTAACATCAGATATAATCACAAAATCTTAGTCCCTGGAATGCTTTCTGGACAAAAGCCACCTAAAGTTGCTCTCCTCGTTCCATCTATTAAGCTCACAAGTATTTTATGGCTTCAACTTTTGTCCTTCATCTGCTTTTTGTAAAAAGTTCTTACAGTTGATGTCTCAGCAGGCCAATTGGCTTCTACACCCTCCAGTGCCTCAATAGGTTATTTTTAGGATGACTCTTCATTACCTCCATGTGTGTACATTCTATTCAGACTCTTTTTGGAAAAACAAGTTTACAGAGCTGATGCCAGATCACATAAGCCTCTCAAAGTTCATAAGTTAAGAGTGCTTCCGAATAAGGTCCCAGTGCTGCAAAGTGAACCATATGTATGGACTTGTTTGCCAACATAGACCCCACTGAAGTCAGTGGGGCTTTGCACAGGCACAGGTGCCTGCCCACACAGTTCTCATTGCAGGATCTGGAGCGACGTGTATGGATAACATAGGCCTGCTCCTAAGTGCACTGAAATTGCTAAAAAGACTCCTATTGACTTTAGGTATTGGATCAGGTCTATAGGAACTGGTGAGCTGTGTTATGCTTAAGATAGTGTTTATGGTTTGGGTTCAAGCTGAAATTACGGTCTGGATGTGATCGTGCCAAAATCTTGCCTTTCTCAAGATTTCAGTCTAAAATGGCAGAAATCTCATGAGAAACTGATGAAATGAGATTTCTAAAATGTGAGTTGTCTCCTGTAGGCTTCTAGTGCAAGGATTTACACAGAATAATTTTCCATTTTGTCTGAATGTAGTAATTTCATTTAAAAAATATTATATTTCTGGTAATTCCACCCACCTCCAAGGTTTAGGTTACCTATATATTTCCGTTCTTCCTACTCCTCTCTCTATGCAATTTGATGCTCTTTATTACTATTTATTTTGTGGAACTACAGAATGTTTGTTTGTGTGTGAGGCTTGTTTTCCTTGTTTGGGGATTTGTTGAAAACTTGACCTGTTTTCTCATTTAGTTTTCTTTTCCAAACAAATGAATAAATTATGTCCAGATTCTAAGACGGTGTAACTTGATGCAACTCCATTACAGTCAATGGAGCTACACTGAATTACACAGGCTTAAATCTGGCCCTATATTTCTTGAAATAATGACTTCGTTTTAAAACCAACTCCTTGTTCTGACACTTTTCAGATGGCTTTGTTTTGACTGAAATTACAATATACCCATCAAAAATCTAATGGGGAACATAAAACAATTTATTCCAGGTAAGTGGAAAGTTGTTTTTACTGTTAGAAGCCATTTAGGAATTCTGAGATCCATTGTTATTTAAGCTATATTTATAATGTTTATCTAAATGGTAATGAGACCATTGGTGTGTGTGTGTACATGCTTGTCACTTAAGTATTATTTTTCAGAACATTGTAAGGGGAAATGTCTGGATCAGCTGGTGATAAAAATTTACAGCTCTCTAAAGTAAAATTTCTAATCTGCCTCTCTCAACATCTAGAATTTTTTTCAAAAAAAATTCTTCCCCTCAAGGAAATGTTTAAGTCTTTGAGCAAGTACGGTCTGTATTATGCATCTAGTACATAAAGGAATAAATGGAGCCAAAAACTTACCCTATTTCCTTTGTTGTATAATGGGAGAAATTTTCTTCCTTGAGATATTTGTGTTCTATATTCTTAGATAGTAACATATTTCACATAAACAAAAGGTTAAGAAAATAAGGACGGCCATCCTGTGTCAGACCAATGGTCCCTCTAGACCAGTATCGTGTCTTCCAACAGTAGCTGATGCCAGATGCTTCAGAGGGAATGAATAGAAGAAGGCAATTTATTGAGAGATCCATCCCCTGTCGTCGAGTCCCAGCTTCTGTCAGTCAGAGGGCTGCATCCCTGACCATTTTGGCTAATAGCCATTGGTGGTCCTATCCTCCATGAACTTCTCTGATTCTTTTCTGAACCCAGTTATACTTCTGGCCTTCACAATGTCCCCTGGCAACAGGTTGACTGTGCGTTGCGTAAAGAAATATTTCCTTATGTTTGTTTTTAACCCTGCTGCCTATTAATTTCATTGGGTGACCCCTGCTTCTTGTGTTATGTGAAGGGGTAAATACACTTCCTTATTCACTTTCTCCACCCATTCATGATTTCACAGACGTCTATCATATCCCCCATTAGTCATCTCTTTTCTAAGACGAAGAAACCCAGTCTTTTTAATCTCTCCTCATATACCCCTAATAATTTTTGTTGCCCTTCTCTGTACTTTTTCCAATTCTACCTTTTCTGAGATTGGCCGAACATAACTGCACACAGTATTGAAGGACTGGGAGTACCATGGATTTATATTGTGTCTTCATGATAATTTCTGTTCTACTATCCATTTCCTAATGGATCCTAACATTGTTAGCTTTTTTTTGACTACTGCTGCATATTGAGCAGATATTTTCAGAGAATGATCCATAATGACGCCAAGATCTTACTTGAGTGGTAACAGCTATTTAGACCCATCATTTTGTACATATAGTTGGGATTATGTTTTCCAATGAGCATTACTTTGCATTTTATCAACATTGAATTTCATCTGCCGTTTTGTTGCCCAGTCACCTAGTTTTGTGAGATCCCTTTATAACTCTTCACAGTCTGCTTTGGACTTACAAACTTATTCAAGATAGTTATCATCTGCAAACTTTGCAACCTCACTGTTTATCTCTTTTTTTCCAGATCATTTATGAATATGTTGAACAACACTGGTCCCAATACAGATCCTTGGGAGCGCCCACTATTGACCTCTCTCTCCACTGTGAAAACAGACCACTTATTCCTACCCTTTGTTTCATATCTTTTAACCAGTTACTGATCCATGAGAGGACCTTCCTTCCTTTTTCCTGACTGCCTACCTTGCTTAAGAGCCTTTGGGAAGGGAGCTTGTCAGAGGCTTCCTGAAAGTCTAAGTACAGTAGGCCCAGTGGATCACCCTTGTCCACATTTATTTATCCCCTCAAAGAATTCTAGTAGATTGGTGAGGCATGATTTCCCTTTACAAAAGCCGTGTTGACTCTTCCCCAACAAATCTATGTGTCTGATTGTGATACAGCAGGGCCAGAAGACAGCAGGAGAATGATCAATGGGAGGTATATAAACCCTACGATGATCAGTCCACAGGAAATAAGGCTCTGAGAGGTTACTACAAGGTAATTAGAGCACCTGGAGTAAATTAACGCCCCGCCCGAGACTGATTAAAAACCCCTGCTTCAGTCAGACCGGGGAAGGGAAGGAGAGTTGACTAGAGTTGGAGGAGTACTCTTGTTAAACAGAAGACCAGAGTACCAGAGGAAGGGAAACCCTGCCCAAGCAGAGAGTAATCAGCCTGCAAAGCTGCAGGGGCTGGGACCGGGAGTAGGGGGCAGACCTGGGTCCCTTCCCCTCTCCTCTCCCTCCCCCACTGGGGCATGGGTGGAGCTCACAATGCCCAAGAATAGGGGCAAGGGGAGGCACCCTGACCCACCACACTAAGGAAAAATTGGGACCCACCACAGTAGCGTCGGCCATTTGCCACATGATTCTGTTCTTTGCTATAGTTTTCACCAATATTCCTGATACTGAAATTAGGCTTCCTGGCCAATAATTGGCAGGATCACTTCTGGAGCCTTTTTAAAAAAATTGGCATTACATTAGCTATCCTCCAATCATCTGGTACAGAGGCTGACTTAAGTGATAGGTTACATATCTGTTAGCAGGTCTGAAATTTCATATTTTATTTCCTTCAGAATTCTTGGGTGAATCCCATCTGGTCCTGGTGCCTTAGTGCTGTTTAATTTGTATCAGTTCAGCTCCACCAGTATCAGCAACATTAGGAGGCCCTAGTGTAGTCAGGCTGTGGCCACTCTTTTAAACAACATTGGCCAGATTTTTTCAAAAGGGCTGAACAGCCTCAAATCCATTTAAAGTCAAGGAAAGCTACAGCTAATCAGCACATTGGAAAACCAGGCCATGTATCGAGAACTGGTTTAGATGACATGGTGCTTAAAAAGGTGGTGGTGGCCAGTGCTCTGTTTATATTAGGGCTCTCCATATAGCTAACACCTGCCTTCAGGGGTTTCAGGTACACCCACACTGTAAGAGCACAGAGTGCTCTAGCTCTTAGCCTCCATGCTTTGCTCTCACTTCCTGGCTGCAGAACGAGGCCTCTCCTATTGCACAAGGAGAAGGATATTCTTCTGCCCTCTGTGCTTTCACATCTCTGTGGCTGAAGATTACTTTGACTGATTTCTTTTACAGGTCTCTAGGGAATGGTCACTTTGGTACCTACAAGTGGTGCTCTGGAGCAGGGACCTAAATCTACAATGGCTTGTTTTTGAAATTAGAGTCCAGAATGTGTTTCAGCTCCTACAACAATATTGTGTTATGTCTCTCTTCCGGCTGACCTCGTCTTAGAACTCCGACATCCTCCCAGGACGTGAAAGAACGAACGCCACCTGGAAATCAGAGATCCAGTTAACACTCTGCAGTTGATGTGGAAAGGTACTCAAAAGGGAGTGGTACTCAGCTGTCACAGAAAATGAGAATGACACTGTTCAAGTGATTTCAAAATATCCTGGAAGAAACACAGTGTCCAGCACCTCACTGTGAGAAATATTCTCAGTTCAGAGTGCTAGCAAAGAGAGGCAGAGGGTAGGAAACAACGCGCTCTGGGTTCTAATCCCTGTACTGCTTACTGATTTGTTGTGTGTCCTTGGGGAAGTTGCTAATGCCACCACCTTCACAGTTGGATGCCTAAAGTTAGGCTCCTAATCCCATGCTCAGTGGTTTGAGTTTTGGCCTGCTAAACCCAGGGTTGTGAGTTCAATCCTTGAGGGGGCCACTTAGGGATCTGGGGCAAAATCAGTACTTGGTCCTGCTAGTGAAGGCAGGGGGCTGGACTCAATGACCTTTCAAGGTCAATCTGCTTAATTACAAAGAATGCACACATAGTCCTGTTTCCCTGAACACAGTGGGAATCGAACAACAGGAGACAGTTTCCTTGCTTACTATTCCAAGACTGTTTTTCCAGCCAAAACTGGCTGGCCTTGCTTTTTTGTTGCTTTCTCTATCTGCTTCTGGTATTTCTGCCTGTGTATGCTCGTACACCAAAACAATACCCAGGAAAACTACTTCACCACATAGATTGCATAGTTTCTGACTGGCCTTGCATGTGGCCTCTGTTTTGAATGGAGGCTCCTATTGTTTCAACTATCTTACTCCATAAAGGAGCTTAACTGCTTCGTACATTTATCCTGAATGAGGGGCAGCTATTATGTCCACTAGTTTCAACAACATTTCACCCAAACACCAGTATAACAATGCTTAATTACTTCCCTAAGAGGGGCTCTGGGTACCCCTCTGAGCAGTTAAAGAGTAAAAGTTCGTACAGCCTTTTGAACATGTAAAACACGTAGCATTATTAATACATACTTTAATATTCCAGCTGAGTACAGTAACTGTGGATATGGGGAAAATAATTGTTTTAAAAGCCATTTTAAATAAAAGTCTTTACGTTGCTTGCAATATATTTCAATCTATCGGATAATGCTATAAATTATCCAAGACTCCGAAAATAGTCTGAGCAATGGATAGAAGCGTATTATGTAGTCATCAATGTTTTAGAAAGCAATGATTGCACAAGTGATATCTTTTCCCTTGCCTAGCACTGCATTTCATAAAGGGCATGTGATGAACTGTCAGAGGCATAGCAATAAACAAGCTTCAAAATCTGAACTTGTTCAGATATTAGAGTGAATTGCATACAATGGTGACTGAAAAAGGACTGAGGTGACATGATTTCACTCCTACACTTCGGAAGGTCTGCATGCTCCAGGTTGTCATGCTATGTATTCCATTGCTGTAGGAAATGAGTCTGCTTTTATAGGCTGTGAAAATTAAGGTCCTGTAAACAAAAGTTTTGTCATTGACTTCAGTGAGTGCAGGAATGGGCCCTACATTTGTATTCAGCCAGTTTTAAGGTATTGTGTAACTGAATTATCATCAGCTGCTTTAATATAAAGTGCTCCCAGGACTGAGAATTAGGAACTCCTGATTTCTAATCCCAACTCAAATGCTGATTCCTCTGTGGTATGGGCAACACCTTGTTACCCCAAAAATTAGTTTTGGGGCACTGCTACACTAACCTGCCTATTGCCCCCTTACTCTGGTTTTCCTGCGGTAAAAGTTCCCAGGATTGCTAAGGAAACACTCAAAGGACACAGAGATAACCTTCCGACAAAGTAATTGACACAGGCAGAATTCTTTCCAAAACAAAGTATCTTTTTATTAAAATAGCCAATAATTCCTAATACAGTATATCCTAAAAATCCTAAACAAGGCACAAAAATCACTAAGACACAGATCCCTTATTGCAAATTAAAGAGCACTTGAACTATAATAGTATATAGTTCAAATGATACTAAGGGAAGCAATTTGTTGCAAGTGGCCAGTTTGCAACAAATTGCCCACAGCAGGCAGGGCCGGCTCCAGGCACCAGCAAAGGAAGCAGGTGCCTGGGGCGGCCAATAGAAAGGGGCAGCAGTGCAGTGCATCCGTTGTCAGGGCGGCACGTCCGGATCGGCGGCGGCAGCGGCACTATCCATTTATGATTTGTGTAATTGATCTAAGTCTTCATTCTACCACAGGGCTAATATAAAGGCTTCATGGCACTTCCTTTGTTTACTTCTAAAACCTAAGAGATCTTCACATGTTCCTTTCAAAACGGGGGGGAAAGCAACACAAGGACTCAAAACCACTGAGGGTACGTCTATATTGCAAATTCAGGTGTAATTGGAGTGTAGGCAGCAAAAGTAGTGAAGACACTGGCAGAGGCTTCAGTGCAAGCCTGCTGGGGACCTGGGTAAATACTTGGGTTGCTAGTCCACACTGAAGCCTGTGCTGCCACATCTTCACTGCTATTGTTATCCATGGTAGCTAGATTAAAGCTAGTGCAGGTCTGCCTACCCATGTTACAGTCACACCTTTATTTGCTGTATAGATGAACCCTATGACTACATTGTTCAGGGAAGCGGCGAAATAGCAACTTTTCATCATTAACTGGAGAGCATTTCAATATAAATATTGGACAGTTATTATCAGTAACTCACTATTAAACCCTAGGACAAAAGAGTTGCCAAGCAGAGAGCAGTTTATGAAAATCTGACTTAGCTTATTTTTTTATCTGCTTCTAAACTACGGTATGTGGCAATTTTTTCTGCCGTGCCATGGTAAGGCTTAAATAGTGGGTTCTCATCACTTCTGAGAATCTGGCTGTTAAAGAGTTAAAACTAGTGGCTTAAAAAATACTGACTCTGCATTGCAGATATGCTGTGATTATTTATTTGAAATAAAACCAATTTTTCACTGCAAACTACTCAGTTTCAGCATCTTGCATTTTCAGATTAAACCATGGCACTTCATAATAGGAGGATTGTTCCAATAAAACTTACGATACAAAATGTTTCACACTAGTTTGAAACCAGTTATTTCTAAGACTGTACCATCACAAATACAAAAGTTCATGTCCCAGCCTCTGACTTAATCTTTTCTTGGGCATAACCAACAAATCTATTTCTAACATTATATAAATAATAACTAACATGAGAGAAAGAGAGAGAAGAATCCAGAGCAATAAGGAGCATCAAGAAAATCCACAGATTTATATGTTGCCTTGAAATAATTGAACTTCCTCTGCTGAGCAAGCAATGGCCAATTCAAGGAAATCAACATAGTACAATGATTAAAAACAAATTGCAAAGCTTCTTATAAAAGATATCTAATTTGGCCAACAAAATCGAATTTGCTTACTTGTAAACAGTATCTCCATAATCCAATATAAGAAACAAGTGGCTGCCCAACTTGTAACACTTTCTGGCAGTTCTAAACCCAGACAGCCTGCCAGAAACACTCTGTATTAAATTTTGAATGTGCAAGATAAAATTTAATGATACATCAAAAATAAACCTGATTATTAAAATCTCGGTGCACTTTTGGATGAAGTTTACTATCTGGAGTAAAGTATCAGAGGGGTAGCCATGTTAGTCTGGATCTGTAAAAAGCAACAGAGTCCTGTGGCACCTTATAGACTAACAGATGTATTGGAGCATAAGCTGAATACCCGCTGCATCTGACAAAGTGGGTATTCACCTACGAAAGCTTATACTCCAATACGTCTGTAAGTCTATAAGGTGCCACAGGACTCTTTATCTGGAGTAAAACACCATTACATGGGAAACAGTGCGCTACAAGGTAATCCAATGAACACGGTCTTGGTGTTTCTTGAGTTTAGCTGGTGGAGCTTTGGAAATGAATAGATAACCCTGACATCCTCTGGGAAAAGCTCACCTAAAAAAGGTTTGGTATTTTTCATGAACTTTGGTGCAATGCTGCTCATTTTAACCATATGTTAGATATTATTAACTATTCATATGGTGATAGGCCTAGTCATGGGCCAGGACCCCATTGTGTTAGGAGCTGTACAAACACAGAACAAAAAGATAGTCTCTGTTCCAAAGGGTTTATAATCCAAGGGTAAGAGACAGCGGATGGATACAGAAAGACAGACAAAAGTACAAGGAAACAATGAGACAATATTGGTCAGCATGATAGGCAGCAGTATCTGCACATATCAGTGTAACTAATTCTTGGCCATGCCCCTCATATACAAATTGGGCCCATGACCCAAGGAACAAAAGTCTTGCCAGGCTTTCATTCATGGGCACTACCACAATATAAATATTAAATAATAACCATAATTGAACAGAACAGGATGCTTGCTCATTGATAGTATGGATGTCTTCAAGGAAAATATACTAATCTAAAGTAGAACCCATGGCTGTAGATAATATTCAATGATCCTTAATAGTCTTTGCTAATAGTACAAAGTGGGCCAGATTCTGGGGTCTGGGTGAAGGGCATGCAACTCAATCTGGGTATAGTGTGAACATGTGCAAATATGACATTAAAGCTTACCTTTGTACTCTCCCATTCCTGTGCCCATTCTCTGCTAGGCTAGGCTTCGCTCCTTGCTTTAACTTATGCCAGTCACTCTAGAGGGGGCTGAAACAGCAACCAGCGATCAGTCTGACAGAAGGAAGCCTCAGCCATACCCCTTTGTCTCGGCCATGCTCCCTTAAACCTGCAGCATAGACATCTCTGTGCCACTCTATTCTGGGTGACCTTCCTGTCTCTGGTTAAGCCAGCTTTATCAGTATATCCTTTTGACAATGTAGGACAAGCTGGCAGCACCACTGCCCAAGGTCTGGCCCTCTGTGTCTGGATTTGTTTTGTCACTCCATTTTGTTTATTTCCATCTCTTTCTCCCCCTCCATCACTGGCTAGTCCCATTACCAATCCCATCTCCCATTTAGTCTTCCTCTCATTTCTGTCTTGTATTCTCTGTAGGTTTAGAATTTCCTCTTTTCATTCTGACCTTTCTGTTGTTTTCTTTCTTTGAGGACAGCGTCTCTTTCCTGTCCTCTTTCTTTGTCTCCTTTTTCCATTGCTCTCCCTCTTGCTGTCTTAGGATTTCCATTAAATAGACCAGATTTCAGTTGCCTGACACTTTCATATGGAAGTGTGGCCCATGGAGAAGTGTGACCCCTATAGCTCTAGGGTATGTCTACAATGCAATGTGAGCCCAGGGTTCAAACACAGGCTCTAGCCTAACCCCCTTCCATCAACGCAGTCTCGGATCCAGGATCCCAGGACTCCACAGGGATGGAGGGTCTGAGCCTGAGTCAAGACGGGACCCAGGATTCAAGCCCGATTTTGCAGGATAGACGCAGCCCAACTGGACTCATGCTCTGTTGGTCCACCAAATGTATCTCACAGTTCTACAGGCCTATTTTCTTTGTCCTCTGGACAGTCAAGTATGTTGGATAGTCAGGTTTTCCCAAACTGCACCATGAACAAAGGGCTAGAGTGGCCACATTTGGGGAAGGCACTAGGAAGTTTGGGATATGGGTGGTTGGACTCAGGCCTTTATAATGTAGTATGGACCCTGGCACCCCAGGTTGGGTCCAGGGTTCAACAATTACTAACCCGGGGTTACAAATAAGCATAGACACCCAAGTCCTAGGTGAACAAAGACAAGCTTGGTCTGTATACAAAGTTAGGTCAACGTGAGGCAGTTTACCTCAACCTAATTATGTCAGTGTACACACTACAGCCTTGCTCCCTCTGATGTAAGTGCCCTGTTACACCAACATAATTACTCTGCCTCCACGAGAGGTGTAGGGCTTATGTAGGTGTAGTTAGGGTGACACAGTGTCTGTGTAGACACTACATTACTTACACTGGCTGTTGGTCACCAGGGCGAGTGGGGGGCTCTAGCTCGAGCCTGGCTGCCCCTGGGCTCTCTGCTCCCAGCTGGGTTGTGCCCACCCCACTTGGAGCACAGCTGCCCTCCTTGCTCCCAGCCCAGCTCCTGCCTAGGCTCCCTACTCCAAGCTGAGATACGCCCACCTAGCTTCCCGCTGCCAGCCGGGCGGCTGTACTGAGGCTCCCGGCACCCTGCAGGGAGACCAGCAGCTGCACTGAGTCTCCCTGCTCCCCATGGGGAGCCTGGGATCTGCCTGGACTCCAGGCATGGAGCTCACAGCTGGGAGCCTGGCTGTGGCGGGGAGCTGAGAACCCGGGTTGGGGGAGCAATTGGGCTCCCCATGGGGAGCTCGTGTGGAGCTGAAAGCCCACTTTTTCAGCCCTCCACGCTGCTCCTCTTAAGTCAGTGGAAGCGCTACTGAGGAGTACACGCACACCACCGAAAGAAGGAGGGTAGTGTGGACATGAACCACTGCAGTATTTACTGCAGTGGTGGCAAGTCAACCTATCATAGGTCGGCTTATGCTTCTAGTGTCGACATGCTCCCAGGGTCTGCTAATGTGAGTTCTACTAACCCTGGGGGTTTACATTGCAGTGAAGATGTATTCCTACTGTGTAATGTGATCTCTCCTCTCTGATCAAGGTGAAGTGTTGCACACTGGGATCCCAGGGTCTGTACCTTGATATTGATGAAAAAGGCAGTAACAGGCCAGATTGTAGAGCTCTCTTGCATTTGCTCCATGGTCTGTGCTTTGGCCAACCACTGCCCTGTGTACTGTAGATGTGATGTGGATGTTTACAATCTTCTTTTATTTTTTTACAGGCTGCTTCACTTTTGTAGTCCTGCAGTCCATGTTCAGAATAAGAATTTCACTGATCCTGGAGCAGTTGTATAAAATTGTATTGATTTATGTTTGGTGCTCAGTAATAAATTGTACTTTGTTGTGTACATATCCCCCCATGCTTTTCATTTTGGGGGGACATGAATGGATCTGTAAAATGTAAAACAAAATGACCCTTGGAAAGATGTCAGTGGAGTTCTACTGTGAAGATGAATGCAAACAGCATCTTCATTCTCAATAACAATCACTATTTTTTTTTTCATATTTTTTTTTCTCTGATGAAAATGTCAGGGGTCTTGTATTTCATTGCTTTCATGGCTGCTTTGCATTCTGTTCAGTAACACATTTACAATTTCCCATAAAATCCAAGCTATTCTATGTTAAAATAAACATAAAAGAGTCAGGTTGCAGCCCTGAAGTGAATGAAAATGGACATCTCTGTTAATTCCCAGCGAAGCAGTCAAACAGCCTGTAAGCTGCTGATGGTAGCTAGTGGCACTGAAACAGATTATTTTAGATTTTAGGAAGAGTCAATTCTGTTCATTTGAGGGAAATGATACATATTTCGCATATTAAAAATCACCTTTAAGATGTTCTGAAGTGAGGACTAACTGTCCCTCATGCCAAAAGCTAGAAACTCCCTCCTGGCTGTATGCAAACTCTTCACTTCTAGTGATGGAGAAATTTGAAAAAAATGTGAAGATTTGGTTATCTGTAAACTACAAAGGATTCAATTATTTCTTGACAGAGGCATGCTGGGCTTCTTCTATTCATTGAGGTAATATAGCCATCAGTGTGTGATACATGAGCACCTTCCAGGGCTGAAAAAAATATTCAAGGTGACATAAGTCCATCAAGTCAAGTTCTCTCCCTCCCTTTTCATCCCACCTTCATCCCTCCCCGGGAGAGTAGGTTACATGAATTAAGTTATTATATATAAAAAGGCAAATGGGTTATGAATTGCTGTGTGGGACAGCAAGGTCCAAGGAGTGAATTGTCCATGTGAACCTGAAAATGATGAAGTTTGTAGGCATTCTTAGTTCCTGTGGGAGTAAACTCCACAGTCTCAGGACAGCCTCTGAGGAAACCTTGTAGTATTGCTCTTGAAGTACATAGTTCTGTTTTTCACAAGGAGCAGAGCTGTTGAGGTTCCCAAGGGTGAGACCTGGGCCTAGGCTACTGAAGTGACCTTAAATGTAAGAAACCTCAATGTTAAGAAGGATTCAGTGAAGTGAGTGAGGTGTAGGGGGGATGTACTCTGGTGACCAGTGGCAGTGTTGCTGACAAGGCATGCTGCTGCATTCTGACTCAGTTGTAACTTATTCAGGGTTGAGGCTTATAAACCTATTCTGAAGGTAACAAAGACATAGGATGGAGGGCTAGGTAGGCACCGTAGGTGGTACAGGAGTTTTGTGAGAGTCCAGTGTCAGTGAGAATTGGTGAAGTCCAGAAGGACTCCTAGACTGTGGACTAACTTGATAATTTGGAGACATATATCCTTGACTCTGTTTCATCTATGTGCTGATCACAGCCAGACATTGGGCTAACTGGGAGACAGTGGTGTTTCTGTATACTGTGAAAGACAGAGCTGGGCATTGCATATTGTTGACAATGGATCACAATGGATACTCATTATTTCTCCCACCAGCTACATGTATATATTGAATAGAACAAGAGAAAAAACTGGATGCTGTGATACTCCACAGACGAGGACTTTCCTAGCAAATGTGCAGGTGCCCATCACTACCCTCAAGATGAGTCAAACCATTTGACACCTAATAGTGAAAAATAGAAAGTAGACATTGGAAAGCCAAGCAATAACATTACTGTAGATTCCAGTAGTCTTGTTATAGTCCTTTGTGTCACAGAGAGAACAGACAGAGCCTTTTGTAACATGTTGATTATTATTTTCCGTTTGGACCGGGGAATATTTGATTTCTGAAAAGTAGCATCTACAGCAACACCCAGAATCTTTAAATTTGGACAAAGTACTAGACTGGATTATTTCTATGTTAAGAATAAAAGAACATAAGAATGGCCATATTGGGTCAGACCAAAGGTCCATCTAGCCCAGTATCCTGTCTTCTGACAGTGGCCAATGCTAGGTACTTCAGAGGGAATAAACAGAACAGGTAATCGTCAAGTGATCTGTCCCCAGTCGCCCATTCCCAGCTTCTGGCAAACAGAGGCTAGGGACACTTTAGATCATGGTTTTGCACCTCTGCCCATCCTAGTTAATAGCCATTGATGGACCTATCTTCCATGAATTTATCTAGTTCTTTTTTGAACCCTGTTATAGTCTTGGCCTTCACAACATCCCCTGGCAAAGAGTTCCACATTGCTAGAAAACCCAAGGAATTCTAACAAATCTACTGTGGCTGAGACATACAGCCAGAGAAACCCTTTTGACTCTGCTGCAAATAGGATATTGTCTAAAAATATTTCCTCCTTAGGAGATAAATCATGAGTCTAAAAACTGTAGTAAATAACCTTGGGCAATGCAGAGCCAAAGACTATACCCTTCCTCTGTTTCAACATTCCTTTCCCAGATACTCTTAAGAATTTCTTGTAGTTTAGATGCATGAGAATCCTGAGGAAGGCTTTGCTTAGGTCTATTTTTGCAAAGAAATTCCCTTTGTTTACAATAACTTTTAAATCTTGCCAATTGTTTATGTAGATAAGAAGTTCCTTTATGCAAACTTTTAGTGATTTGAGGTTTAGAATGAGATTATATCTCCAGTGGATTTGGGGACGGAACATGGAGATTATTCATCCTTTGGAATGTCTCTATCTTGTACCAGATTCATCTGGACAACAGTAATCCATCAATATATTTGACCTTCCATTAGGATTAACATTCATCCATGCACCATGAAAGATAATATTCTTCCTTTGAGCTGGGATTCTTCAGAGATATTTAGTTTTCCACTAGAGTTATAAGCAAACCACCAGTCTCACAAAGGGCCCCTCAGTCCATACCTTCTACTGGAAAGCATGCAATATGCTATCTTGCCTCCAGAGGTGGGTATCTATCTTCTGATAGGCGTTATCTTTCTGGAGATTAGAATCTGAACAAACACCTCCTCTATATACAGGGTATTAAGGCTATCTAAATCCAGAGTGCCCATTATGTCCTTCATTTTCTTCCCATGAGGCTTGCCTGTCTCCCATTGGTGTTGTGAGGCTTGATTAACTAATATTAAAGTGCTCTGAGAAGGCACAATATTAATACAAAGTATTATTTTAGAAAAAGCTCTTATTCATACCTTAAATTACCCAGATAGTTAAAATTCATAGTTTTATTCAAATCCTCTTTAGAAAAAATTAACATATATCTTGATGTAGTATGCATCAGTCAATCATAACACACTGAAGTCAGTACATTGTGAATGCATTTACATTTTCTGTCATCTTCCACATAAAACGCCATACATTTATTTTCAATTTTCAGAACTATAAAAATAGGGCATATTTACATGGGCATTTTCAAGATGACCAAATAGCATGTCTTTCTGATTCTTTTCAGCAAAACAAGGAATATTTTCTTCGTTGACTCTCAGTAGTCTATCTACATGGTCTTTGTAAACACCTTTGATACACTCTGAGAAAGCATAGTGTGTGTTACATTTGCTTAGAATATTATGAAATTGCATCCAAAATCTAGACAGTTGTAATTTGTTGTGTAAACTGGACAGTGACTGAAATCCACCCTTTGGAATATGATATGATTTTGTAATCAGATCAACTGAATTAGAAGTGGTTTGGAGAAAAAAAAATATAATTGCAATTGAATGAATTGCAAACAGGAATGTGAATGTTTTCTCAAACTAAGGTCAGTGGATGTTTTCTGACATGTGGCTCCATCGACTGCATCTCAACCTCTATTTTAATCAGTAGCCCTGACTGTAGACCGTGTTCCAGCCACTTTGCAGTGGTCCACTAGCACAAACCTGCCAGCAATGTGGAGGATCTCCCTTGTATAAGGGAGTCCTCTAGTGGCACAAAGGGCCATCCCTCCTGGCAGTGGTCAATATAGGCAGAGGAAAGGAGCTTGGTGAAGGCTTCCCTAGATCTCTAGCTGGCCCCTAGGTGACAATGGCAGCTGGCACAGGGTAAAGAAGGCATCAGTCTAATGTGAGGTTACAAATATTCCTTGTTGCACACACGCCTTCCATCTGCCCAGCGCAAACATGGGCTGGGCTGGGGGAATGATCAGTGCAGTCTCTGGCTTTGGAGAATGCAATGTGCATGTTCTTCAACTGGAATGGCTCACAGCTGAGGATCTGGCTCATTGTCTTTTCAAATGTTTTCTGGGAAACGTTATATGCCTATCTATCCTTCATAAAAAATGCAAACTGCTCACACCCATCATACATGCTTAACATCTCTGCCAAAGGCCGGATGCATATTTGGTGACTTTGTGTTAATTTTGTGACATAACACACAGCATATTCATTTCTCCAGAGCTGTTCTTCAATAGAATAGCACTGGTTGCACTCACACAATTATTAGGCTTTCCCACTATGAAGCTCAATTTTCAGGTTTTCTTAGCCATTTCACAATGTATTAGGCTGAAGCTTGGGCGATCCAGAGAGTTTGTACTGGTGATTCCGTAGGTGCCTCTCTTCCTTCTCAGACCATATTGAACAAATGACCAGTGTGAGGACACTGTACTGCTGGAGATGGCACATTTCAAATGAGATCTAAAACTGTAGTAATTAAAATCCCATGGAATGTTTTGTTTTGCAAGGGTAGGGTCCTCGCCCAATTTCACGTTGGGAAAGTTGTATTTTATCTACCTAAGTTCCTGTTGCAGTTCAACTTCTTGTCTTAAGCTGTGTCTACACTACAGAGACTATACTAGCATAGCTATGCCAACATAACCCTGTATTGTAGTTGCAGCCTATACCAACATAAGAGTTTTTTCTGTTGTTGTAGGAACACCACCTCCACAGACAAAATGAGTTATGCTGACAGAAGCATTCTTCCATTGACCTAGCTGCATATACATTGGGGATTAGTTCAGCATAGCTGCGTTGGTAAAGAATGGGGTCTTTTCACACCCCTGACCGACGTAGCTTTGTTGACCTAACATTTAAGTGTAAACCAAGCCTTAAACTGCAATATAGAATTGTTACTGAGTTTTCATACATTTGGCCTAAATTCTCAGTTTTACTAAGATGCCTTCCAACCATTTTGGCAGTGTAAAGGGGCTTAGACTGGATGTCCACTTTCAGACTCCTTTCCACTATCATGGTTATGCATGATTAGGTAGGGCTGGTTCAATGGAAAATTTTCAAAAATTTTTGATGGAAATTTGGGAAATCAACCAAACAAAATTTTCTCCCAAAATATCTGCTTTCTGCAGAGAACTTTTGTTTGTTGGTTTGTTTTTGTTTCTGGTGTAGAGATTTCTCCCATAATGCACCATAATCTCCTGTCTTGGTGAAGAGAAGCTATGCAACATGGAATCCCTGGATGTGGTGCATTATGGGAAAGGCAGTTCAGTTGGGGATCCAGACCCATTGAGGAGAATTTGGACAATAGGAGCAAACTACAACTCCTGTGAGGCATTACAACTCGTAGTTTCAGCCAACAAATTTTGGTTTTCAGCTAAAACCCAAACATTTGTGGAGAAAAATAATTCATATTAGCTCTTATTATGCACAAGGAGGGGAAAATTACGGTTGCACAGGCAGCTTTAATCCTGGCATTTCCTAACTTTTCAGTGCTTAACTTTGCAACTTCATTTGTGTTCTTTTAACATAGATTTTGTGAGTGTGTGTGTGTGTATACATATGCACAAAATCTGTAAATATATATATGTATATACACATACACACATAATATATTAATTATATATGTATAGTTTGCTTGTTCACATATAATGTATAATTCCTATTTTGGAAATTATATAATTGTAATAAGGAGACTTTATTATAACACTTTTTAAAAGCCTGATAAATAAGGGTTAGAAAATAAGTAAGTTGCAGAAAGGTGGTAAAATGAAGGAAAAATATAGCAATCTAACAATAATACTGATAGTCAAAAACTGTAGTTCGAAACATATCCCAATGACTTGGCAGGCACTGGCAGCATGTACACTGTCACTAATGAGGCTCAATTTGGCTGACCTTTAGATTCATATTCTTGGGGTTGGCGGAAAACGGGAGAATACTTGAGATAATGCTCTGTCTCCAGAGCAATATGCTGTTTGTTAGCAATATTTACATGTTATTTTGTTTACCATGGAAAATAGCCTTGGAGAGGCCTTGGAGAATGAATGCTGCTTCATTCTCATGGCTGCAGAGAAAGTGACTTGCATGCAATTATATGTTGAGGGATTGTGGGAGCAGCAAGTGAGGAGAAACAATTCATTAAAATCCAAAAGGTTGTTTTGTTAAATTCAAAAGTTACACTAAACTCAATCAGATGCTCTGCAAGTGTAATACAGAGAGAAGAGTGAAGATTGCCGACTGCACCACCTCCGTAACATACTTATGTGGTTATCTCTGATCCTCTTCCGGTATGATGCCACTCCTATTGTGTCTATCATTGCCTCTTGCTCTCTTGATAGTTCAAACTCTGACTCAAGTTTAGCTTTGATTGGAAATTTTTCAGTGGAAAAATGTTTCATCAGAAAATGCCCTTTTGTAAAAATCTAAACATGTCGATTGTGATGAAATTTTGTTAAGAAAAAAATTTGAAATGAAGAATTTTGATTTGATTTTTAAATTTTCAGAATGGAACATTTCTATTTTTTATTTTAAAATGATTTGTTCTGAAATAAATTATAATAAATTCCAAATAAAGAGTGTCAACATCATAATGTAAAAAGCAACAGAGGCTACCCCTCTGATACTTAACATCATAATGAAACATTTTGACTGTCCAAAATTTTAAAAATGACAATCAAAATTTACTTTCATGGGAAATTTCAAAATTCTTTGTTTTTTGTTCCAATTTGGAATGAAAACAAATTTCAAAATTGTGGAATTTCCTGCAAAACGGAAAGACCCGTTCTTGCTGGACTCAAGACCTTTCCTCTGTGACAAGCTACACGCTTCTGCTGTTGCCCATCTTGTTCTTTGGCCAGTTCTGATCTCTGTAAATTCACAGTAAATTGGCTGAGTTACTCTTGCTTTACACTAGTGTAACTGAGGTTAATATCTGGGTCAACTGTTTTTCTTTATTAGCACGAAAATGACAATTACTACTCATCTGTACATGCCTTCTGACACATTTAATTCCTCCTTGTCTATACACTCTGCCTGCACTGACCAAGCACATCTTTGGCTTCATCTCAGCTTTGATTAGCAGAATATCTCCAAAATAGAAGTGCTTGCTTCTCTTAGCAAGAAAGAGACTCTGCAAGCACAAATCTTTCCTTTCACCTCACTCCTCAGCTCTGATCTTTTTTCCTCCACTTTCCTTTACTTCATCCGTGACTGTGAACTCTGTCTTCTCTCACAATTCATAAGCCCCCTTGTCATCACCTCCACAACAGCACCCATTTGTAATCTAACTATCAGGCATGCCTTTACCTCCTCCTGGCTTCACTATGAAATGCTATACCTTCTATCTCCACTAGGGGGAGAAGCACAGAACTGCTAGGCCTCCAGGCTAGGATCCCAGAGGAGACAGTACTGGGAGAAAGCTAGAGGCGTGGGTGGGTTGTTTTTTTGTTTTTGTTTTGTTTTCTGTTTTGCTGTCCCCTCAATCTTGCCACCCTATGCAGATGTGTGGTTTGCCTGCACAGTATGGATGGCTTTCTGCATCAGCTCAGCAAGTCCCACATCTGTGTTCTCACCAGAGAGCATATGGTCATTATTATTATTTATTTGTATTATGGCAGCACCTACTAGCCCCAACTAAGAATGGGGCTCTGTTATGTAAGACACTGTATAAATACCTAGTATGAGGCAGCCCCTGCCCTGAACAGCTTACAGTCCAAACGGATAAGACAGGCAAAGAGTGACAAGGAGACTAAGGACCAAATAAGTTGTTGAATATCTGGCTACAGGGCTGGACATGGAGGTGTCTAAATTGAGGTTTCTGCAAATGGAATTGTCTATGTGTACTTCTGCTGTTGTTTTCACTATGTCTGTTCAACGTAAACAGGACTGAGGTGCATTTTGTAAATAACAAGAAACTGGGAGAAAATCTCCTGAAGCCATCAAACATTTCTCTGCCAACGGGAAACTGAACCACTAAGAAGCCCCAGTGTTCTGTTAGGGGGAACACTGGTTTTTTTTTTTTTTTGAGTCAGATTACATTTCCAGGGAGAGAAGTTCTGAATTAGTAATGTATTCCTGTTGAATAGAGACCGAGCAATCAGATGAGGTGCTTTCAGAAATCAAAGCTAGCCAAGTAGCAATGAAAGCAGGGCTGGAAGAATTAAAATGAGGTGGGGTGGGGGGTTGTCCGAAGGAATTAAATCAGAGAAATTGAGAGAAGACCTGAAAGCAGAGGTCACATCCACTCAGGTGAAAATTAAAACTTAATTGGATCAGGAGATACAAAGTGTTTGAAAAAATTCAGAAAAGCAGCTTCAAAGTGTTCACTCTGGTGTGCTAAATAGACCAAAGAGGTGACCAACAATGTGACCACCAAGGACCGTAAAATCTTCCAGGAAATATGGAAGAATCAGAAAGCTTTGGTGAACATGGAACTTGCTAACAGAGATGAGCTTCCACAAGGACTTAAAGACCTGGGAAAATGCCTGGGAAAGAAGCTCCTAGTGACACAGTCCATTCTGGAAGTCAGCTGCTTGGATTAGGAATTGGGACAGCCATGGTCATTGGGTAAGATGAAGCATTTAAAACATTCCTCTATCTGATATGTACAGGTGCTCAGATTCATAGATTCATAGATTCTAGGCCTGGAAGGGACCTCGAGAGGTCATCGAGTCCAGTCTCCTGCCCGCATGGCAGGACCAAATACTGTCTAGACCATCCCTGATAGACATTTATCTAACCTACTCTTAAATATCTCCAGAGATGGAGATTCCACAACCTCCCTAGGCAATTTATTCCAGTGTTTAACCACCCTGACAGTTAGGAACTTTTCCCTAATGTCCAACCTAGACCTCCCTTGCTACAGTTTAAGCCCATTGCTTCTTGTTCTATCCTTAGAGGCTAAGGTGAACAAGTTTTCTCCCTCCTCCTTATGACACCCTTTTAGATACTTGAAAACTGCTATCATGTCCCCTCTCAGTCTTCTTTTTTCCAAACTAAACAAACCCAATTATTTCAGCCTTCCTTCATAGGTCATGTTCTCAAGACCTTTAATCATTCTTGTTGCTCTTCTCTGGACCCCAATTTCTCCACATCTTTCTTGAAATGCAGTGCCCAGAACTGGACACAATACTCCAGTTGAGGCCTAACCAGCGCAGAGTAGAGTGGAAGAATGACTTCTCGTGTCTTGCTCACAACACACCTGTTAATACATCCCAGAATCATGTTTGGTTTTTTTGCAACAGCATCACACTGTTGACTCATATTTAGCTTGTGGTCCACTATAACCCCTAGATCCCTTTCTGCCATACTTCTTCCTAGACAGTCTCTTCCCATTCTGTATGTGTGAAACTGATTTTTCCTTCCTAAGTGGAGCACTTTGCATTTGTCTTTGTTAAACTTCATCCTGTTTACCTCAGACCATTTCTCCAATTTGTCCAGATCATTTTGAATTATGACCCTGTCCTCCAAAGCAGTTGTAATCCCTCCCAGTTTGGTATCATCCGCAAACTTAATAAGCGTACTTTCTATGCCAATATCTAAGTCGTTAATGAAGATATTGAACAGAGCTGGTCCCAAAACATACCCCTGGGGAACCCCACTTGTTATGCCTTTCCAGCAGGATTGGGAACCATTAATAACAACTCTCTGAGTATGGTTATCCAACCAGTTATGCACCCACCTTATAGTAGCTCCATCTAAATTGTATTTGCCTAGTTTATCGATAAGAATATCATGCGAGACTGTATCAAATACCTTACACTAAAGTCTAGGTATACCACATCCACAACTTCTCCCTTATCCATAAGACTCGTTATCCTATCAAAGAAAGCTATCAGATTGGTTTGACACGATTTGTTCTTTACAAATCCATGCTGGCTATTCCCTATCACCTTACTACCTTCCAAGTGTTTGCAGATGATTTCCTTAATTACTTGCTTCATTATCTTCCCTGGCCCAGAAGTTAAACTAACTGGTCTGTAGTTTCCTGGGTTGTTTTTATTTCCCTTTTTATAGATGGGCACTATATTTGCCCTTTTCCAGTCTTCTGGAATCTCTCCCGTCTCTCATGATTTCCCAAAGATAATAGCTAGAGGCTCAGATACCTTCTCTATTAGCTCCTTGAGTATTCTAGGATGCATTTCATCAGGCCCTGGTGACTTGCAGGCATCTAACTTTTCTAAGTGATTTTTAACTTGTTCTTTTTTTATTTTATCTGCTAAACCTACCCCCTTCCCATTAGCATTCACTATGTTAGGCATTCCTTCAGACTTCTTGATGAAGACCGAAACAAAGAAGTCATTAAGCATCTCTGCCATTTCCAAGATGAGAGAGACCAGACTGTCCCTTCTCAAGTAAACTGTATTGAAGGTAAGAGATCTAACAATTTCAGCAGGGACACTTGGTCTTTGTGCAACACTAGCAGAAGACCATATATGTAAGTTACCATTGCAGCCTCTGTACTACCCAGGTCTGTGCCCACAATGATAAGGACCAAAGAGCTATCAAGTGGGCAGATCCTTTGCAAGTATTCTCACCACAGTCTTCTCAATGAACATAGCCAATAATGAAAGATTAGATACTGGACAGCAGTTGGCCAGATTGTCAGCATTGTGTGATGTTTTTTGAGTAACAATTGTTCAACAACTCCCTATATAGAAGCAAGCAACCTGGTCTCCCTAAGGGGGAAATCTTCAATATGTCACGAGACCAGGCATGTTTAGGCTGGGATCTTCAAAGGATTCCAAGAGTGTTAGGCACCCAATTTCCACTAAAGTGTGATTTGGGTGCCTGACTCCCTTAGGCTCCTTTGAAAATCCCTGACTGGTTTGATGCCATCACAGTTAAGGAAGATTTTTGAGCTAGCATAAGAAGTTAGTGGACTATCCAGGTGCAATTTGGATTTTAATGTTTGTAAGCATTTTGGAGAGGTACCTTCAAAAGACAGAGCTAAAACTGAAAATCTCACTGAAGTAGAGTGAGTGTTCGAGTTCCTACTTTTCTTCTATAGGTCTCAGTCCTGTAATAAATTGTGCATCGGGGGCAAGGGTCCATTACAGGGTTTGAGCCTTGGCTAAAATAAAAGTCCCTGCACAGGGTGTTTTGCATTGCATTCAGCTCTGGGGCATGGAACGTTACTGTGAAGATATGTATTATTTGCATCTCAGAGTAATTAATTGTAAGAGCTAATAAAAGTAAACCTGAGATTAAGTATTGAGGCTGATGTAGGAAAAATTCCAAATGCTTTCAAACTGGAGAGCAACTAGTAAAGAAATTATTTTGTGAAGATCACTACTCTAGGGCAAAGAAATCCTGAACTGTAATACCTTAGAGTTCACAAATTTATGTAGAACAGTATACAAGAAACATCTTCCTAGAACAACTCTTTTCATTAGAATATGCAAATTACAAGGATTTAACTACAGTTTGTGCATAATTTAGTCCTATCAGAATATACAAGTTGGAGAATCCACCTCTCCAAGGACCAATTCACTAAACTATTTTCATTCTGTTTAATCATGGCTAGTGTGTATTTTTGCATAGCACATATCCATCTCTACACCTGGACTGCATTACCCAATTCAAGGGGGAAAGGGGTGGGAGAGAGGGAGGAGTCAAAAAGTTCTTTTAGAAAAATTAACCATTTAACAAGTATTTGAAGAGAGCACATACAGTGGCAAATATTGTCAGGTCATTAGAGCATGACCCTGTTCCTGACTTTGCCATTGATCAGTTATAGCCACAGTCATGCAAGTTATACCTGTGCTGAGCCCAACTGACGTTAGCAGGGCATTATACCAGCACTGAATAACTTGCAGAATAGACACCTAGGGCAAGTCACATACCCTCTCTGGGCCTCAGTTATATTGTAGATTAAGAATATGGCAGGGTAAATTGTTTGTGGGATTAGCATCACCAGCAGAAGAGTTCATACTCCCTTTGCTGCCTCATGAATGGGTGAGGTTTTTGCACTCTATGCATCTGAAGAAGTGAGGTTTTTTACCCATGAAAGCTTATGCCCAAATAAATCTGTTAGTCTTTAAGGTGCCACCAGACTCCTTGTTGTTTTTGTAGATGCAGACTAACACGGCTACCCCCGATATATGAATGGGTGGGCGTGCCACTTGCTCCCAGACAGATTCCTGAGAGTTTGCAGAGGGTGCGCATACTTTGCTAAGCTCTGGAAACTCTAAGTGGAAAGAAGTGAGGTCGCTAGTCACCTACTGAAAATTTAGGGAAAGGGAGACGTGCCAGCTTTGACATTTTAGGAAACTCGCATCAAATCAGAAAATGATAATAATTAATGAAATTTCATTTCTACCACGCTTTGCTTTCTGGTTATCAGCTCATCCTGACATTTAGACTCGTAGATTCATTTGGGTAGCCTTCTTGCCTTTTAACACATCCCCTGAGCTGTCTGGTTGGGAGTTTCACTGTAATTTTAACTAGGTTTATTTATTTATTTATTTATTTTGCTTTGGGATGGTCTTTTTTGGGGGGAAGGGAGCAAAATAATACAGACTGTTTTGTTCAGCTGTAGTCCCATATCTTCTCACCCCCATCACCTGTCAAGCCATGGCTACCATTTCAGCTCCTGAAATGCAGAAGCTTTCATGTTTCCTGTTAAGCAGAGGTAGGGTGGATACATATACTCAGAGAAATGAACCTGTTTAAGATTATTGGTGCTTAAAACCTTTATTAAAAAATAAAGGTTTTTAATCCTTTATTGGAAGGCTTCTGTGCATCTTAAATAGGATTTACAGCATTTGTATAAATGCATGCACATTATGCTTCTGCAACTTTTGCCTCTTCTGCTACAATCTTATTCATTTAATGTTCAGACTAAATTTATTTGCACATCATCTAAATTCTGAGCCCCTTTCCTCCAAAAGTCAGAAAGAAACCGACAATCCATAATTGATGTTTGAATTGTCATTGGCCCTTTACCATTCTAATCTAAAACTACCGATCACAGAGTAAGATTATGAACCTCCTAACATTTTTAATCAAAAGGCCCATTAACTTATAATATACTAGACTTGCTGCATATAACCTAGACATGTCTTAAAAATGTCAGTAGAAAATTGCCACAGCTCTGATTCAAACGGTCACTTGAGGCAAGTGCTGCAATTCTAATACTGCAAATGGTGAGTTTTGACAACTCTGGATAAGTTTGACCTCAAAATGATGAATTGTGCTCTCTGACAACTGGCTTTCAATGATTAATTCCTGTTTGTCAGAACTACAGTACCTTTTAGGAACTCACATGAACAGACCGTGGCAAGGTTGGATGCCAAAATGTCATTAGCAACAGAGAGTCGTGGGTGAATGCCCACTTCGTCGGATGCATGCTTCTGACGAAGTGGGCATCCACCCACAAAAGCTTATGCTCCAATACAACTGCTAGTCTTAAAGATGCCACAGGACTCTCTGTTGCTTTTTACAGATCCAGACTAACACGGCTATCCCTCTGATACTTGACAAAATGTCATTAGTTTGTTAGAAAAGTCTTTGCTGATCATTTAAGTATGCCTTAAATTGCGCACCCAGCAAGTGTAGCTTCCAGCAGAGAAGCTTTAGATGAATAGAGGACCAATTCAAATGAAATAAGAACTGACCAAATCTTTGTACCAAGGTGTGACACCATTTTGAAAGATGAGAGGATTCTATAATTTGCGCTCCACGAACGGTCTCTGCAGAGAAAGCCCCGGAAGGGTGTAGCTTTGGATTGTGGCTCTAGCTATATAGTCAGGTATATGACCTTCTTCACAGCAGTAGCTGAGCATCTTTTGCCTTTTATGGAGTGGAATGAGACCAGCACTTCATTTCACAGAGGTTGCTTAGCTTCCTTCATATGCTAATGACTTTTGCTCACTACTGATGCCAAATCTCTTTTGAGGTTCAGAAATGTCTGTTGCCTTCCCTTCCTCTTCCATTTTCTGTCAGCTCTGTATTCTCTAAATATCTCTAGAACGTAGTATGCTGAACCAATAAAAGGTTTTTCTCATGATATTTCCCAGGTGGCCAAAGCCAGAAGGTAGATTTTATATATCTCAAGGCCAGAAGAGCCCATTATCATGTAGTCTGACATCCTGCATAATTCCTGCCTCAGAATTTCACCCAGTGATTCCTTTGTGCATCCTAATAACCTGTGCTTAAATTAAAGCACTTCTTTTAGGAAAGCATCTAATCTTGATTTAAAGATGCCAAGTGATGTGGTAAATTCTCCATCACTTGGCAATCTGTTCCCATGGTTAATTAGCCTCGCTGTCAAAAATTTGCATTTCCTGTTTTAACTGTACTGACTTCAACTTCCAGCCATTGGATTTTATGCCTTTATTTGCAAAATTAAAGCGGCTGCTAACATCCCTAGCTACTATAGCAGAAATGTGGTGAGAGAGACAATTTGTAGATAAAGAGGTTTGGGTAAGTATGATGACTTAGTTGAACTATTTGAGGTTTGCCCATCACTAAGACATATGTTGGTTCTGCTAGCTAAATAACTTGCAGTTTTATCTGTTGCTGATTCAAGAGTACGACGGAGATATTTTCCAGCCCCTATAATTTTTATGTGACTGTGAACCAGAATACTCCAATTTAAGGAAAGATATTTAGTTGAAAAAGCAAGATCAGAAATATTGAGGGCAAGGTTTACAAGAAAGAGCATTAAGTTTCCTTTTGCAGAATAAAACAACCTCCAGGCTGTGATAATTTTTTCTGTTACAAAAAAGATAGTTGCTTAGAGAGCATGTTCTGAGAGAACCTGTGATGAGCTGTTGTACCATGAGGCATTATTTCCATTCAAAATATCTTGCTGCTGCAGTAGCTTATGGTAACATGTGCTATAACACTATGAGATCTTATGACTGGAACAAAATCACCTTTTGACACCATTGTGCATAGCAAAAAGCTAATCCACGCTTACAAAATATTAAATGATGGGGAAACCTCCCCCCACCTCACCCCAATGCTATCAAGTCAGTCTCTGTGTAATTTCAGAAGTTCAGAGTCAGATAATCGGATGAAGTACTATTTGTGCTTGATTACCTCTCAAGTGTGTTCAAATGTGTGGCCTTTTATTACAAGAGAATGAATACTTTCCCCATTCTAGGTGATAAGATTCACACTGACCATATTAAGGATAATAGGATAACGCAATCAAGCGGCAACACAAAGGTTTCTGACTCATTCAGCTCCAAGCAAAAAGATAAGACACTAGACTGCAAACCTATGTAGGATCCCTCAACTTTAACAATAAGATAAAACTCTGGAGTACACAGACCCACCTGGGAGCAGTGAAAGACCAAGCCAAACAAAAGGAACATTGTCTAATAATAGCACCACATCCAGGCAGTATTAAATCCATCAAACACCGCAATATGAATAGAAAAGGATAAAGAATTTTTAAAAATCACCTTCAAACCCACACACTGGGAATCAGAATGCTAAGGTCCCAGTGCCAGGCTGCATTGGAGCTAGGTTCCATATAGCCAGAGAGAAGTGGGGAGCGGGGGGCAGGGGTAGGCAAAGGTGGACTCTAGAGGCAGACAGAAGCCAGAAAGGGCTGTGGCCTAAATTGCTAGAGTTCTTCCAGGGGCTGCTCTAACACTGAGCTACTGTGGCTCCCTGGGAGCTGTTAAGCAATCCATACTTGCCAGAGTCCAGTGTGCTCTGGCCAGACTTCCTCCCTCGATTTCTCCCTGGGAGCTATGAGAGACCCGCTGCATGGTTGTTTCATCTGTTCTATGCTGTCAATGGTATTGCCAAGGGCCTAGCTCATATGATTTAATTACCCTTATATAACTGCTCTCCACATATCTGTAGAAGCCATTACTGGGGCCTAATTTTTGAGGGCCAGATTGTGGTGACAATGCCAGAGTTGCCACTGCTTGTTATATTGGGTGTTTTTCTGAGAGCCCCAGCTCCTGGAGTCATATGACTCTGCAAGAGTTTTTGAACGTTTGGGGTTGGCAATGCTGCAGTGCAGAGGCACCCTGCTTGAATAGCTGCACCAAGATGCACCTCTGGTTCACAGGGAAACCTCTAATAAGGGTGCAGCATTTCAGTGACAGCTGAGGCAGGTTTTAGGATAACTTCCAAGACTCTGTTCTGGGAAATAGTGACTCTGAACAAGATTTGGAGTTTGTGGTGGATAATCAGCTGAACATGAGCCCCCAGCATGATGCTGTGGTCAAAAGGAATAATTCGATCCTGGGATGTATAAACAGTGGAATATTGAATAGGAACAAAGAGGTTATTTTACTTCTGTATTTGGCACTGGTGCGACCGGTGCTGGAATAGTGTGTCCAGTTCTGGTGACCACAATTCAAGAAGGATGTTGATAAATTTGAGAGGGTTCAGAGAAGAGCCCCAAGAATGACTAAAGGATTAGAAAACCTGCCTGACAGTGATAGATACAAGAAGCTCAGTCTATTTAGCTGAACAAAGACAAAGTTAAGAGGTGACTTGGTTACAGTCTATAAATATCTACAAGGGGAACAAATATTTAATACTGGGCTCTTCATTCCAGTAGAGAAAGGTATAACACGATCCAATGGTTGGAAGTTAAAGCTAGACAAATTCAGAATGGAAATCAGGCAAAAATTTTTAACAGTGACAGTCATTAATCCTTGGAACAGCTTACCAAGGGTCATGATGGATTCTCCATCACTGGCATTTTTAAACAAGGACTGGATGTTTTTCTAGAAGAGATGATCTAGGAATTATTTGGGGGATGTTCTATGGCCTGTGTTACACAGGAGGCCAGAGTTGATGTGCAATGATCCCTTCTTGCCTCGGAATCTATGAATCTATAAGAAATAATATATAAAGTACGCACACTATTATTGCCATAATATGGTCTGGCTGTATTCACTCGCAGTCTCTGCAACTAGTTCCTGTCTGTGTGTGTGTGAGAGAGACAACTGTGCCAGAACCTCAGCTGGTATTATTTCCACAGGAGGCTGTGCAGTGCCACAACTGCCAGTGCACTCTCACAGACAATGGATTAAATACTCAGATGGCTTTACCTCAGCGTCCCTCCACTGAACTCCATGGAACACTGTCAAATAATACCAAAGAAATCAAATCGTAGTCAGTGTTGGCCTTGACTATGCAGGCCTTTAGATTGGCTATAACAACTGTGCTAAATTCAACTATGGCCTGTGCTATAATCCTCTTTCTTATGTACCTTTAAAAGGTGCCTGCATGCAGGGTTATGGGAGGATCTTACAAAGTGAGAAAATGCTCTGGTTTGTCTGTCTCCTGGAGATTTTATATTTATTCTGAGTGGAATTCATCCCTGTGCAAAAGGGGTTCAAGAGGCTAATGCAACCGAAGGGTATAAGTGGAACGGAAGTGGTGCACTGGCTTTGCCCTGGCTCTGTGCATGGGGGTTAATTTCACCTTCTTTCCTTGTGTCTCAAATAAACCAGCTAGATCTAAAATACATGTTCTTTGTATATGGGGAAATCTGACATGACTGACCCTGGAGGGGGCCAAACAGCATGTAATAACCAGACTCTGAAATGGTGTGGCAGGCTGTAGGTGGGGCTGGCACTGTAGACAGCTAGGGATGAGGTTTCAAAGGTATTTAGGCCCCTATGTGCATCTTTAGATGTCTGCATACCTCTGCAAATCTGGCCCTTAGACTATTGTGGTACCAGGGAAAACATATGGGGCAGGAGTGGAGCCTAAAATTCAGCCCAAGAGTAAGGCTAAGCTCCCCAGAACAGGCTGCTATCCACGAAGGAAACGGAGGTGACTAAAGCTGCTGAATACAACACTCTGATACAAACCTCTGTGTTATTAGTAACTTGGGGCAAACTTCCTACAAAGGATTTTTCAGGCATCCACATAACGAGGACTCCCAGAAGCATCTCAGCATTCATAAATCATCAAAGCTCACAGATGGGGGGAAAAAAAAAAGAGCCCATTGCATATAAGGAACGAGAAATTCAGGTAATGAAAGCCATAAAGCTTCTAGAACCGAAAAGAACATACGCAGCATTTTCTGACAGACACAGTTTTACTTGCTTCACAAGGAACTAGCTTCCTTCTTCAGGCCATTCCAAACAAAGCGTAAAATATTTTGGAACTGATAATTTGTCACCCCTCCGTGATCAAGTCTCTGAAAAAAATCAGAATTGTCATCTTGGCCATAAGCAAGAATTTTAGCTGTTGGAATATAAGCAAGGTGTCCAACAAAAAAGGAGTTTTTAAAATCTTAACCATCATGCCATGGCTTTTTGTATCTGGAGATTTGAAAGGCCAGGGCCAACTTTTCTAAAAGCAGCTTCCATGTGTAACTTCATGTATGACTGCCTGCATGGCTTGCCATCAAAGGTTGAGCCCTGGGATCTTCTCTATTGCAGCACACACCTTGACCACTTGAGGCCTCAGCTGGAGAACTGTGCCCAATTTTGATCCGCAGTGTATAGAAAGGATGTAGAGAAACTGGAAAGGATCCAGAGGTGAGCGACAAAGATGATTCAAGGGATGGAATTCAGGGCATCCGAGCAAAAGGTGAAGGAACTGGATATGTTTAGCTTGGAAAAGAGGAGATTTAAGGCAGGACATGATAGCAGTCTTCAAACACTTGAAAGGCTGCCATAAAAAAGATGGAGAAAAGTTGTTCTCTCTTGCCCCAGAGTGCAGGACAAGAAGCAATGGGTTCAAACTACAGCATAGCAGATTTAGATTAAATCTCAGGTAAAACGGCCTAGCTGTAAGAACAGTAGGGCAAGAACAGACTGCCTCGGGAGGTTGTGGAAGCTCCTTCACTAGAGGTTTTCAAAAGGAGGTTGGAGAGCCATCCGTCTTGGATGGTTTAGACACAACAAACCCTGCATCTTGGCTGGGGGTTAGACTAGATGACCCTTCCAATCCCATGATTTTAAGTGAAGGAGTAAATCTATACCTAGTAGTAGTAGACAATTATCTTCAAATGGACCAGCCAGTAAATCAGAGGGCATATACATTTTTCAAACATTAATACTTGCATTTTCTGCTTATTATTTTTTAAATATTCCTGTTATTGCCTGCAGATTGTGATGCGGAGCTCCATTGCTCTAAGAGAGGCCAATGCAGAAGGGGGATAGGATTTGGAGTACTCACTCATCACCTTTGGGGCTGCACTTCAAAGAGGTCGCAGGAGGGCAAGTCATAAGCAGCCTGCAACCTCTGTGAGAGGCAGGTCAGCTGAGGTGCGTGTGTAGGGTGGAGTGAAGTTTCTGAGTGGAAGCATAGCTCGTCCGCCTTCATAAGCAAAGTGCACCCAGGGGTGGTGAGCAGCGTTCTGGTAACAAGTTTTTAGGGTGAGGGAAACCTTTTATATGTGATTAAAAATATGCCACCTTTAGGGGAGGTAGGCAGGGTGGTTCTTGCTCTTTGCTGACTCTAATTTTCAAATGCAATTGGATGTTTTTGTAACACATTTTGGGGAGGCCAGCTTTACAGGAAATTGTTCTGAATCTTAAGGAAATCTGAGAGCTGGAGCTTTCTTCGCTCTCCAGTTATTTTGCTGTCAGTGGAACCAATCCCCTCCCCCTTAATGATTTCAGCCTTTGCTCTTTTTCTGGGGCTATGCTCCTTGCTGATGCTGGCTGCCTCTGGAGCAGAACAGCCAGCATTGTGAGAATCTCTAGCACCTCACCACTCCTGCCAGTTGCCAGTACCAGCTTCCTCTCATGCGCCTGCATGGTATTCATCTGCTTCCTTGCGGGACATTGCGGATGTAAGCTATCACAGCACACTCTTCCCCCTGGCTGTGACCCAGGGACTTCTTGCTGCCAATTTGCAGAAGGCACAGGGGGTGCATAGAATTTGACGGGGATCCCCTAGGTTGGATATATGCATAATAATTGACTAAATAGTGGCATGAGGTGTCTCTATTGACAGCCAGTAGCTCACTGGCTTTCATAATCATTATGAAATATATGTACGGAAAATATTTAAGGAAGTATATGTCTCTACTGAAAATTATATTCTTAAGACAGACACCCAGGAGGTAACATGTCTCAGACAGGTTCCTTTTAGGCAGGGAGTAATAGACGCTTGTCTCCCTGTCTGGTGTCCCTTACAATGTAGGCCTATTTGCATACTGAGCCGGATGCTGATTAAGAGATTGCAAAATCAATGAGAAAGGCATATACAGAAAAAAAAAACAACTAGCAGGGGACATCCTGTATATGAATAAGGACTGTGGATTGTTCTGATATATCTGGGCTGAAAAGAGACACCCTGAATCTTTCACCAAGGAGGCAAGTTGACTGCAAGGCTTGTCTCATGAATGGACGATCACAGCCAAGCTGTAAAACACTGGAAGGACTCTGGGTAGGTATTGCTCTATAAGACATGAAAGTATCTAGTGAATTGTCTAGGTTCTAGAATGCGTGTTATGATTTTGTAACCCTTTGTTTCCAATACTTCTACTTGCTATATCATTTGAATCATTACGCTTTTACTGGTTTTCATTGTAAACACATGAAAGTGCTGTGTGTTAAGCAGATGGTGATTTGATATGGAACTGGTAAGCTGGAAGCTTTGGAAACAGGGAATCTGTGAATACTGTGAGTGTCCAGTGGAACAGGGGGTGGACACTCCAGGGAGATGCTGGGCGGGCTTGGGGTTGGTATATGCCTCTTGCTAACTTGTAGAGCAGTGGTGGGCAACCTGCGGCCTGTGGGCCAGATGGGATCCATCAGGGTAATCTGCTGGTGGGCCGCGAGACAGTTCGTTTACGTTTGCATGGCTGCCCTCAGTTCCCAGTGGCCGCGGTTCACCGTTCCTGGCCAATGGGAACTGCAGGCAGCCGTGAAAATGTAAACAAACTGTCTGGTGGCCTGCCAGCGGATTACACTGATGGGCCATATGCAGCCCGCAGGCTGCAGGTTGCCCACCACTGCTCTACAGGAGACCCTCTAGGCAATTTGTGCCAAAGAGGTGGATATTTTTCTGCATAGTACATAAAAGTGCCCCTTTCTCCTCCTGTTTATAAGTTCCCATAATCCATTCAGGGAACAGAAACAATACCATGTAATTCGATGACTGGTCATACAGCTCCCATTTCAAATTCTAGATATCTGATACGTGCAGCAGTATTTTACAGCTCCCTAAAAATCCATATGCTGAAATATGTTTGCATGAAACATTAATTGACTCAATGTGAATAGCGAACAACTCTGAAAAGAAGAAGTCATCGTTTGCTCAGGGACATTCAGCAAACAGAAACACAAGCTAAGTTCAATGAAAGCAACCGTAACAAATAATTCATACAGCTCTTCAGGGGAGAGCACTGAACTACACTTTGTTCCATTCTCAGACCAAACTCATGGGGTTGTTTAGTCCCCTAGCACATGTTGGGCTGTCTTGTCTGCATGTATCTGAGCATTTGCCGAAACAGAATTTCAAAATAGTTATTAGAGAGAAATCAGTTTAGACCATAGCGAGCATGTTCTATTGGGTACATGCTGCAGGTTAAGTTAAATTGACAATATAAGGGGTTTACTTTCCACCCATTTCAGCTGGATACGCTCCCTGGCCTGGACCAGAGAAGGCCATTCCCCCCCACCCCAACAATGAGCCTGATCTTGCAAGCTGCCAAGCACCTCTCTCGGAAGATAGGGAAGAAATCAAGGGCATCATGGAGGATCAGGTCCAGTGTAGTCCCTGGTGAGCCTGGGGCGAGGCCAGGGGAAGTAGCTTGTGTCTCTTGTATTTAGGGTCTGGTTGGGGACCAGTACAGTTCCTAGTGCAAATGTAGAGCAGCCCTTATGGTTACCCTAACTCACACCTCTGCTTCAGTGGCCCTTCTGAACCATTGCAGGGGCATAGTATCACCAGGGCATGATAATGCCTCAGCCATGCATCCTTCTATCTCCAGTCTGCCCCCTTTCTTGTCCAGCCTACTCCAGAACTTGCCCTGCACCAGGGAGCACCTATGGAGGCAGCATAGAGCTGGGTGAGCCAATTCTGTACCTGTAGGAGAGGGATTATCCTAGCTCAGTCGTCCCTTTTGCACCACCTTACCAAGAACAAAACGGCCATCCGAGACAACTGTGCTCCTGGACCATTTTGCCTTATTCTGCTCCTATTGAAGTCAATGGTCTTTTGATTTCAATGGGGCGGGACTGAGTCCTTAGAAATCTACTGGCTTTATTTGTTTGGCTGTGTTGACATCAAGTGAATATCTTTAAACCAAGCACTCCAATTGGTGATGGGCACCAGCATAAGAACTTCCACAGCTCGCAGACATTGCTTACCAGGCAGGGAATAAGCTGCACCTGGGTGAGCTGCATGAAACAATGTCAGCTCCACAGCATTCTCTCTGAACAGCTGTAAACCACCAGGATTGCAGCTGCACTGTTTGTTTAAGATTCCCTGTCATTATTATGAGGGGTTTATGAAAACTGAATACAACAAACCACTGATGGCAGGTTATTTTCCACCACAGCGAGGTCACTAGTTTCATAGAAGAATTCAAATGAAAGCCCAATTAGCCCTAATACCAGAGAAGGGTTATTGGTTTAGGTCACCTAACATCCAACAAGAGAAATAAAGAGCTGCTCAGAGACACCAAGTGAAGAAAAAAGGCACAAAATATGTATTGGGAGTTTACAGACTTCTCTCACTTTCAATAAGTGAAGCAGTGAATTCATTTGCAGTGCCTAGTGCTTTGCTTCAGAGCCTTTGCATGTGAATGACAGTGATTTTCATGCTATCTTTGAATCACAATATGTCGAGGCTTTTATCATGTAAAAAATAAGGAAACCTCAAGCGCACACTGCAGTCAAGAGCCATATTAGCATCCACAGCATAGAAATGGTGCCGAGACACTGCACCTCACTCTGCTCACACGCCCTCTGATTTGACACCAGTACAACTCCATTGACGTCATTGGACTTATTCCTGACTTGCACCTGCGGGTGTGAGATCAGAATTAGGCCCACAAAGTCCTTACTGTGGACTGCTGTTAAACTTAGTGATTTAATGTTTGTAAATGCTTTGAGATCTTGGCTGAAAGTATCCAAAGTATCATAGATTCCAACCCTAAAAGGTGTTAAGCACCTATCCTAAGGTGCTACTTCTCCCTCGATCTTACGTTTTTATACAGCTACCTCTCTATGTGGTATCTGAACATCTTACACATGTAATCTATAGTGATAGCAAAGTCCCTACTGGACCTCATGGCAGCTCTGTCTCTTCTCCTTTTTTGGGTTACAGCCTTTGCTTGGATTCGGGTTATTTGATGTATTGATTTTTGGTTGGTTGGTTCTTTGAAGAGTTTCAGGTCATTTGTTGGTTGGGGTTTTCTATTTGTTGAGTTTCCTTTTTTGGAAGGGATGGGTGGAAAGGGTTCCTATTGTTGTGAGGGTCATTCTTGTTAGGACGGGAACGCTTTATCACACAGGAAGTTGCTGAGTGCCATGGACTCCAACAGAAGATCGAGGAGTCCGTGAGAATTGAGAGTGCTCAGCAGCTTACAGGATGTGCTGAATTATTTACAGGATCTGGCCCCAAAATCCACTAGGGCCCAATGCTCCTCTTTCCAGTAAAGTCAATGACAAAACTGCATTGTGGGAGCAGAACTGAGCCCTTGCTGCGCCCACACACAGCTCTCCACTGACTTCTGTTGATTCTCAGCACTTCTCCAGACTGGGTCCACTGTGAAAGAGAATGAAAAACTCCAGACTGTTTCAACTGCATCACAATATGCAAAATAAAATCCTGACTATAGCAAACCTGATCTGAGAGGGAAGTTGTTCTGTGGGAAAAAAGTTTTCTGCCATCAGAGGGTACCACTTTGTAGACAGGGCAGAATAAACACTCATCTTTTGAGTATGATGCTGTTCACCACAGTTACATAAAATAGGGGCTTAGAGAGCCCTGAAAAGAACTTAGTAGTAACTCTTCAAAGAGGGAGCATTTTGCTGCTCTTGAGGGAAAAGTTCCCAAAATTTAGATCTGACCTTTAAGTATCTTTGAATAATATTATTATGCATAATCTTTCATTCTCTACCACACTTTATATTTCGGCAACTGCTTGCTTTTGACAGAATACATTCCCTTTCCAGCACAGTTTCTACAGCTTGAAAGTTCAGTGGCATGTTAACATTTATAATTTTTTTTAACTATTATTGTAATGAAAATCTGAATGCCAGAATCATGATGAGATTAATTAATTAACATTTGCAAAGAGTTTTGAAGATGAAAATCTCTATACGAGGGCTGAGCTGAGTACTATGATTTCACATTCAACTAAGGTTCCATCTTATATATTTTCAGGTTAATTTAACTCTACCTATTCTCCAAACAGGCTCTGATTCAGGAAACCACTTAACAATATGTTTGAATTCAACCCTATTCAGGAAAGCAATCATGCATGTGCTTAAATGCTGTCCTGATTGTGATGGTTTCCTGAACTGGGGCCATTCAGAGTACAGGAGAAGGAATGATGTGCAGAATTGCACTTCATAACAAAAGCCAATGTGAACACATAACAACAGTGCTTTAGAAATGCCATTTACTCATTTTGTTTCATAACAGAATATAAAGTTCTGCTCTTAATCTGTAAGGCCCTTAATGAAATAGGTGAGCTATTTCAGATAGTCTCATCATCTGTGACCCTCCAAGACAACTATGCTGCACAGAAACAATGCAACTGGGGAAACCCAGGCAGAGACTTTCAGGCACTGAAAGCAGTGTATTCTTAGTGGTGGCATCCCAACAATAGAATTCTTTGCCATCAGAGCTCAGACAGTATGTAGATTTTTGCAGTGTTGTTGTAGCCATGTTGTCCGCAGGATATGATAAAGACAAAGTAGGGAGGTAGTATCTTTTGCTGGACCAACTTCTGTTGGTGGAAGGTACAAGCTTTCAAGCTACACAGCACTTTTCTTCAGGTCTGAGGAAGGAAGCAGAGTGTCTGAGTTAGATACAAGTGAGGACAGATTGCTAAGCAGAAGGGGAAACATGTTGGAGATGGTCACCTGAAATGAAGTGGGCATTGGGGGTTAGATTGTATGCATAAAGGGGTTGAAGTAGGCAATAAAGGGTAGAAGGCAGTGTGGTGTGTTACAAATTGTTGTAATGAGCCATAAAACCAGTGTCCCTGTTAAGTCCATGGCTTTTGATATCTAGCAAAATTATGAATTTAAGTTACCAGGCTTGGTTCAAACAATGTCCCAACCTCGCCAAGCTCATGATCAGATGGAAGCTCTCTACGGACCAGAACACACCAACTCAAAGTGGTATCAGACCCTACCAGAACAACAGACGCAAAACCTGAAGACAGATTTCCACTGCGACTATGATCAATACTCCCACAACACACCTTTCAAGGTCCATGGGTCCTACAGACGCTTATCACAACAGGTGATCCTCATCCCATCAAATGCCCAAATAAAAACTACATGGATGAAACTAGACAATTACTGTACTTTCAAATGGCCTCACACAGAAAAATGATAAAAGACAAAAACACTATATCTCACCCGGGTGAACACTTTGTGTTCACTCCATATCTGATCTTTCAATACTTGTCCTCAAGGGAAACCTGCACAACACCTTCAAAAGGCAAGACTGGGAACTTAAATTCATAAATCTGCTAGACACCAAAAGTTGTGGACTACCTCCAACATGTGTTACCTCTTCTGATTAACAATCTGTCACAACTTGTATTTAGCTCAGACACTCTGCTTCCTTCCACACACATGAAGAAGAGCTATGTGTAGCTGGAAAGCTTGTACTTTCTGGGACAGGGCTCCATTCACTATGCTGACGCCTCCTGCTGGTCATTTTAGGGATTAGCTCTGCTGGTCAGTATGGTCTCTCTCAATGGTGCCTCGCCCACCATCACCTCCACTCTCTGTGACCTGCATCACTCCAGGGACCAGAGTGTTCTCTTCATGACATGGTCCTCTGGCTGTGTCACCATCTGTGCTTCCCACTTCTGGGGGTTTATTACAGCTTCCAACTGCACAGCCATTTCCCCAGTGGCGAGTGGACCTGGCCTGCCCACTATTCCAGGTCCTGGCCCAGGGACCCTCTGAACTGCAGTCACTTACTGTGTTCCTATGCCTTGACTACTGCTGCGTTTACCTGAGCCACTTCCCCATGGTCACAGCAACCTACTCAGTCCCCGCAGCCCTTCTGGAGCTCTTTCTCTACTCCCCAGGTCCCTGCCTGCACAGCTCTGTCCCAGGTGCTACAGGGTTGTAGCCTACTAAAGACACAATCTTCTCTCCTCGAGCTCCCAGCAGCCATTGACCCTGATCGGTTCTGCGGCTTTTCTTATATTGGCTTGCTGGGACTGGATTTGCTGCTCCTCACAGTCTCTCTCCTATTGACCGCTTCCCGTGCAGCCACCCCTATGGCGCTATTAAATCCCTTACATGCCAGTGTGGGGTGGACGCCCCATCAGACCTGCTACCGACAGAAGTTGGACAATAAAAAATATTACCTCACTTACCTTGTGTCTCTCATAATACTTAGATCTGTAAGGAGGATATACCTTTTCAAGAAGTCCCAGCTACATTTGAGTTAGTTAATAGAAGCCTCTAAACGAAGATTACAATATTTCTATCTGTTCTAAAGCTTTCAGAGGACTCCTTGCCCTTTGGGCAGTGCCTGAGAAGGTACAAACCCAGGCATACTGAGTCAGATCATCTCCCCCAACCTTTCCTATCCTTCACCTCACTAATAGAGTCTAGAGGACCTGTGCATGTCCCCATATTTTATGCCCTGTTTCATCGGCTCCATCGTGTTGGAAGAGGTAGTCATGACAACAGCCATTTGCTCTGTTGAGCTATGTGAAGCACTCCCTCCAGACAATGAGCACATTGCTCTGCTCATCATTCCACTCCAAGGACAGGAAGGGAGAAATAGAGACAAGAATGGAACCCTGGTCTCCCTCATGCCTGGGCAGATCACAACTAGCAAGGCTCCAGTCCAGTCATCTGTCTGCCATTTGCCCCCCATCTCTGAAGGCATAACATATGAGAAGTCATGTGAGACTGTCAAATCTGCCTCAAGGATTTAGATGCCTAATTCCCATTAGTTTTCATGGGAACTGGGTGTCCAAATCCTTTAGTTGGCTTTGAAAAGTTCAGCCTTGCTTTTAAAATATGAAGTGCCATAAGCTGCCTGACTGTTATCAAAGCATAGGCTATGTCTACACTTAAACACTACAGCGACACAGCTGCAGTGCTGCAATTGTGCCACTGTAGCACTTCAGTGTAGACACTTACTACAGTGATGAAAGGGGTTCTCCCATTGCCGTAGGTAATCCATCTCTCCAAAAGGCAGTAGCTAGGTTGACAGAAGAATTCTTCCTTCAACCTACCGTTGTCTATACTGAAGAAATAGGTTGGCTTAAGTACATCTCTCACAAGTGTGCGTTTTTTACATCCCTGAGAGACGTAGCTATGCCAATGCCACTTTTTAGTGTAGACCAGCCCTTAGAAACCCTTCCTTATTCACCACAGCAAACAGGAAACCAACATTAAATTATATGAGAAACTTTTAGTATACTTTTTGATGTTCCTTTTATTTAATTGGTTGCTTTAAAGAACCATTCAAGGAAATGCTTTATTTACCAGAACCATAATTGAAGTGAGACATTGTTGGAGTCGAATAGCATCCAATCAACAATGATCCTGTTTCAGTTGATTATTTATCATTCTAACACTGTTCTTATCCTTTAGAAGAACCCAGTTACTTAAAATTATGCACAACAAACCACTTAAACCTGCAGGAATTGGATGGTGATTTGATTCCCAAAAGAGTCCAAAGGGACCAATATTCTTTTATATGATTTCTGATGCTGTATGTTAAACACTGAATCCTTTTCTTACCATAGTTCTTTTACAAGTAGGTTCTCATTCATGGCTGGTCACCCCTCTGCAATAGAAGATGTGGAGATACAAGTGTGAAAAAAAGAAAGCAATCTCATACTGATAGAAGAGGTAAATACTATTACTGATTTTTCACCAATACAATAATCATATTTATATCTCTTCTAGTGGTTGGCCTTGCAGAATCTTCTGGGACTCAGGGATTGCCCTTTCATTTGTGACACCTAGAGGTGAACAAAAGGGCAACATTTTGTTTGGGATAAATTCAGTGAAATTTAAAAAATCATTTTGCTTATCTAAATTTCTTGTATGCTTATTTTGGCTCTTTCCAAATTGCATGTCTTTAGTGGAGAAACTATATAGCCAGATAAGTGAAAACATTCTTTTTTTGCCATTTGTGAATGCTTCTCTAAATTCAAAATGACCAAATTTTGTCAGAATTCAATTTCTTTTCTTCTGGGAATTTTTACTCCGTTCTAGGTATTACTTGAAAACTTAAATATATATAAATTATATATATAGTGAACATTATTGGGGATGTTTAACCTTTGATTCCGATAAAACCCCAAACAAAAAGAATAACTGGGTGGAATCTGCTTCGTTTGGTGTTTCACAGTGTCTAGCTTGGCACAGTCTGCAGGATCTACTCTCAGGAACCTTATTTTCCCAACTTGGGGGTGCTGCATATCTCTTGCATTGAAATAGTTGCCTCACTGTCTTCATTCCTGTGCTTCATCTTGTGCAGTTGGCATATGCCATATTAATCTTGGCCACGCGGAGATGGGAATGTGGGCCAACACGCTCCTCTCTTTTTGTGGTGGAAAGGAAAGCTTTGGGAGTATTCAGTGGGTTGAAGAAGGAGGACACTATGATGTTCAGTGATCACTCAGTGCTCATGGCGCTTGCAAGAGATCTCTTTGTTCTGTGGTCAGTTCCAACTGGCTGTGCATGACAAGAGCTTGACAGGACCCCACCCAGGCTGTCTGTCTGGGAAGTTCAGTCTTTAAAGGAACAGTCTCTAATACCACAAACACTATTTGAGGTGGGGTTTTATGGATATTAATCCAGTAGATATTACATACATTAATGCTGGCTCCACAGCTGACAATATACTGATTAAATACATTGGACCAATTTTCCCTCTGAGTGACACTGGTGCAAACCCATTGACATTACAGGAGAATCTTTCCTCTTCCATGATTGGAAAATCAAAATAATCACACAAGATGGATGCCTAATGCTCCCCACATGCCTGGATGCCAAAGTTCTTGTTGAGGGCCAGCTTGTAATCCTTTGCCATGACCCTGAGCATTCACCTGTGAGGGGAGGGTATTGATTTTCAGTAGGATTGTTTACTTTTCCAACCTGCCCCTACATTTTGCTGGCATAAATATTGTGTCAAAATCTGACATTTATCTTCTGTTTGTTCTCAAACAAAGCTGTGTTACAGCATTACATTTTGTATTCCACTTGGTTAGAACAGCAGGCACCAACTTCTATGTGATGCATATACTGTAATGGGAGCTCCTCTGAGACAGTGCAGTCCAAGCAATGTCACATCACATGCCTTTAGTTGTAATTCCATGCTGCAGTGACAGGGCTAAGACCGAGAAAAGTCTATTAAGAGGAGGAGTTGAATTTTCTTTTGAAAGTCTCTATTTGTAATTCTATAAACAAACTGTTGTTGCAAAAGGGAAATAGGAATGTCTTAAAGCTTCGTGTATTTTAAAGTTTTAATCTTTCTAATTTTGGGATAAACGCAGAAAAGCAATGTATCATGTTAATGATATTCAAACATAAGAATTATTCTGGATGAAGCTTGACATCAAGGCAAATTAAAAACAAAAGATTTGGTATCAGTGAATTAGTTGAAAACCCAGTGGCAGCACAGGCAGGTTGGTGTGTCTTAGTTAAAATGACTGGGCTAGTATACTGAGCTGAACTGTGAACTTTAAAAACCAAAACACACAGCTGGGATCTTGAAAATCTTTAGCAAAGGAGGAGAAACACTATTTTAGGTTAGACCTAAGCACACTGACTGCATTGCTTGTGATTCCTCCAGTGCTTAGATACTTCAATAGGAGGCACACTATAAACCAACAGAGACAAAGTTTGGACAAGTAGATTAAATATACATGTACATTGGGGTCAGTCTTTCATGATCAGGGTAAAGAATTTGATGAACTATCATTTTTTCTTCTCTAACTTGTTTTTTGGCTTCTGTGTTTCTCATTGTCCCATGATCCCAAATATTGGTGAGGAATATCCTTTGAGTTCTGATGAAGTTAGACTACAATCTTTAAAGAAAGCATTTGACATTGACAGATGTAGGCCATTCCCACAGGTTCCCAATTTGTACTTTTGTTTGATTGCAATAATATGTCAATTTTTAAACTGATGCTTTTGTGCAGATTCCTTTTGTTTCTGTTCTTAGTTGTCCAGAACTACATGGCCTTGGTCTTCTACGACATGAATACAATGATGGCCTAGTATGCATGCAATATTTTTGTTCTAGATACTCTCTGTAACACTAATAATGGGAACTTTGCTGCTGAACAACAGTAACACATTTTGGAAGTTTGAGAAGTGCTACTTATTATTAAAGGGATTTTAACAATGATTTAAACCTAGACATTCTAAAAGAGCAAAGTTTCCCAAACTGTGGTCATGATCCCCAGATGATGGATCATTTTGACTTTTGGAGGATAGTGGTAGAAATGTTTGAGTTCCTATAAATAAAATATTTGTGTTCTGTGTCTATAATAAACAGAAACCCATCACCTACTTAAGCACATATATATCTTACATGTTCTTCAAGATAGGCAAGTGCTATAGCAATCTATGACCTGGCTTTAAAAAATGCATTCTTAGAGTATCAGAGTAGCAGCCGTGTTAGTCTGTATCCGCAAAAAGAAGAACAGGAGTACTTGTGGCACCTTAGAGACTAACAAATTTATTAGAGCATAAGCTTTCGTGGGCTACAACCCACTTCTTCGGATGCATATAGAATGGAACATATATTGAGGAGATATATATACACACATACAGAGAGCAGTAATTGGCCTCTCAGAGTTGGTAAGACAACTCCCACCTGTTTATGCTCTCTGTATGTGTGTATATATATCTCCTCAATATATGTTCCATTCTATATACATCCGAAGAAGTGGGCTGTAGTCCATGAAAGCTTATGCTCTAATAAATTTGTTAGTCTCTAAGGTGCCACAAGTACTCCTGTTTTTCTTTTTTCTTAGAGTATAAGGCCAGAAGAAACTATTAGTTCCTCCTGTACTAGCTATCCACAGATCCAACTGAAATCAATGCTAGATTAATAACCACAACGCCTACCACTTCATTCCCACAACTCATTTTTGTAAGGGTGTCTTTATTTTGTTAACAGCAAAAGTACCAACCACATTATTATTAGGGCGACTTACAACCTCCTCAAAACCCCCAAACTAAATAGCAATTCAGAGCATAAGAAGAAAAAATACTGAATGTTGGTTGCCCTTTTTGGGATAAACCAATCAATCTTGCCCCTAGTACTATGGACCTTGCTAGTTTGGGAAGATAAAGTTTATATCTATATAACTATATAACCCCATTCCAGCTTTGCTGAATTAATTATTTTTAATTATTTATAATACATTAGTGACTAACTGTCCCAGATCAGGGCCTCATTGGGCTGGGTGCTGTACAAACACACACTAAGAGCCAATTCTGCTCTGAAGAGCTTATAGCCTAAATAGAGAGGACAGACAAAGAAAGGACTATTCTCCACATTTTTACAGATGGAGAACTGAGACACAGAGAGATTCAGTGACTTTCCCAAGCTCACACAGGAAGTTTGGGGCCAGAGGCAAAAATTGGACCCAGATCTCCTGAATCCCAGTCCAGAGCCTTAATCATAAGAACAAACTTCCTTATTGTGGCTGAATTTTTTAAAATTTATTCTCATAGATAAATACAGGAGCACATTAAGGATTTGGACAATCAAAAAAATGGTCATAATAGGGAAAAATGGGGAATCTTTGACATAATTTAAAACAAAAATACAATGAGGTGAATCTAGGCCTGATGTGTGCAAGCACAGCTCTCAATTAAGTCAGTTGGAGCCATATCAATGTACACAGGGTTGTATTTGACTTATTGCTCCTCCATCCCTAATGTCTGTGATTCTCAAAAGAATATTTGAGTTCCTTGTTGTCAGCTATGGTTAAACGATAGCTAGTGAAGTTCTATCATACACTCAGTTTGAATAACGGCACTCTACCTCTGCACATAGTATTATATTTCCACTTAATAACCAGGCAGAAGTTTTTCTCTTTTACTTCCAAAGGCATAAGCATTTTAGCAACGGGCAAACAGATTAGATTGAATTTGAAAAATCTGCAGAAATAATACAATAGCATTTGGTCTAAGGAATGTGCCCTGGGGCACTAAGCTTTTTGTTCTATATGGTAGTTCTGGGAAGAAGAATAATGACTTATCATACATGGGTTATTCTACCAGCCCATTATTTCAGGCTCTCTGTGCACTCTTTTGAAGGCTTAACTTCTTGATTAATTGTGGGTGAAGCAGATGTCCAGTTGGATTCAAAGTCCACAGATAAAGGAAATCAGAAGCAACATATCTGAGACCCTGGTTCCTAGGTGTCTCTGCTGTTTTTCTCCCTACCTGCAGCCCCTGAAGCCTGCTGAGGCTTCAGGAAATAATCAGCATGCTACTGATCAGCTCTCTGCTTAGCTTGCCAGTCTCACAGAATTTGACCTTGACAGAGAGAAAGGGGAAACTAAAAATTATGCCAGTCGCTGAACCTGGGCTGATAGGACTCAAAAGGGAAAGAAACGAGAGAGCCGGAGTATGTGGAACGGGCAGCATGGCTGGAACCTGGAAAGGAGATAGAGGCCAAAAGTCAACACAAACCAGCTATTTAAAAAAACAACCTGAAGCCAACTGCTTTTATTTCGTGGGTAACAACCAATGGAAAAGGAATATCTGTATGAAAATCATCTGGACTGTCTGCTGGTGATCATCAAGAAAATAAATCTACACGAACTGAAAAAAGAAAGTGCTTGGGAAATGGATCTGTTAAATGAGTGGAATGGAATGTTTGGAAAAAATGCCATGAGACATTTTCTATAGTACAACATGGAACAAGGATAATATAATGAACATCAGGATACCAAACCTAATTGAAATTCAACTCATGCTCCTGAGTCATTTAGTCTGTTGTCCTTTTGAGCAGTCACTTGTTCGAAGCCATCTAAACTGAACTCATTTGATAGCTTACTTACCTCATTCATCTTTCTTTGGGAACCATTCCTGTCTTCTGGAATGCTCATAATAGAAGAAAAGAAAGGAGATGCAATTATAAATAAAATGCCAGTAAGAGAGGATTCCAGGGTTAGCCATGAGTTGAAACTTTAAGAACTCTATTCCAATTACAGTAATTGTGTGCACCACATATCTCTGGTATTCAAGTCAGAGTTTAAATGAAAAAAAAATTAACAAAATAGCTCTCCACTATCTAAATCCAATGAAGGAATTTAAGGATACTTGCAGCTTGAGAATCATGACACATTTCTAAAGGAAGGATTGTCTTGAGGGTAAAGCCTTGGATTGGGATTTATGAGGCCCGGTTCAAATTCTGGCTCTATCATAGACTTCTTGTGTGAACCTGGGCAAGTTGCTTAATCTTTATGTGCCTCAGTTCCCGCTCCAGAAAATAGGGATTATGTTATTTCCTTCTGTCTGTCTTATCTATTAGAGGATGAACATTCTAAGGTAGGGACCGTCTCTTACTATGTGTTTATACAGTGCTTAGCACAATGGGATCCTGATCTCAGTTAGAGGGTCTTGGTGATACTATATTACACACAATAAATAATAATAATACATAGAACTGGAGTGTATAGTGAGAAAAGAACTAAAGAAGCCTTTGAAAAGCATATGGAGAGTGTAAAACAGGAAGATCTTGCCAAGGAGGCAGACAAATAGATCTAGCTACGTATCTGTCTGCCTGAATGTATATCTATTGACCTAACTGTCAGTCTACTTTTCTGTTACAATACTGGGTGCTTTACAAATGTATCTCATTTTCCAAGTAGTATTTCGTTATTCTTGAAGATTTCTTTTCTTGTCAATCACCTACACTCCTACAGACAATCAAAACATTTTAGTAAAGTTTCCCTTGTCATCTAGGTTAGATATATTCTTCCTTCCAGCATTTAGAGAATGTTTTAATGGAACGCTGTGTGTGTTAAAGTTATATGAAGCACTAAGCCTGTATATCATTCTCAGTGGGGTGTCAATGCAGCAAAACACTGGCAAATCAGTTACTTCAATGCCTTGAGCAATGGAATATTTCAAAAGGGAGTTAGAAACAGGATTGATTGTGGGCACAAAATTAGAGGCTGGGTTGGAGCCCATTTTAAAAATAGGTCCCATTGGTGTAATTAAGGATGACTCCAGACTTAATGAAATATTGAGCTCCTTTAGAAAATCCATCCTCAACAAAAATATCATTTTGGACAATAAGGAAGTAATGAAGTAACCTTCTTAACAAACCCTCTGATGTCAACTCTCACAATTTTATCACAAGTCTTGTGATACTTGGTGGTTTTCTTAAATCCCGAGCCCCTGGAGTCATGTGATTACTTGAGACTCTCAGCTTTCATTTTTTTAAAAAAGGTAGAGTTCCTAGGCAGTAACACAAACAATAATAACATCTCAAAAAGCAAATGAGAACCCCAAAAGGTATAATTTTAAAAATCTCATGATTTTAAGTCAATCGTAATTTTTTGGGACCCTGACTCAATATTTTGGAACACTTGGGATTGACAATACTGTACAGGTGACATGCATTTTCTGAACCAATTACAAAATATAGGGGTAGGAGCAAATACAGCAGTGGAACAGAGCTGGATTTTGGTAAAGGTTATAAAGTCTTGCACACAATTATTTCAAAATGGCTTGTAGACAAACACTGTTTTATGGAGTGAAAAGTGGCTGAAGGAGTGAGTAATGACAGCTAGCTATGGACTGAACTGGGGAAGGTGACAATAGGGGGGGCTGCCAGACCTAGTGTTAGGTCTAGTCTTATTTAACATCCTCATTGATTAGCTGGAAGTGTAGGTAAACCACGAGCGTCTACTTGTTTGATACTACATTGATTAATGATGTGCATCTCCAGAAGGCCAGAGATCTAATGCAAAGGAACCTTGAGGGGTAAGTGGGGCAGAAAATAATGAAATAAAGTGCAACTTGAGAAAGTACATATGTAATATATATGGAGAAAAATAATCTGGACAACAGACATTTAGTATAGGGGAAAACGTAGGAAAGGTAAGGCTGAAAGAAATTGAGGGGTGATTGTGGCAAGCAAAGTGGATGCATTTGTAATATGAGTTCAATAATGTTAATCTGTGTAGTGTACAGAGTTGCATTTACAGATTCCTTAAGGCGTGGCATGGATGGCTTTTTTCTACATGGCTCTGGTGAAATGGTATCTGGAATCAGCTTGGTCTTGTGCACTGAGTATGGATAGGACTGTGAACTGGCTGCAGTTTATTCCCGCTCTGCCACTGATCTGGATCAGATAAGCACTCGGTAAAATAGGCCTTTGCTAGAACTCCAGATTCAGGGATTATATGACAATGTGCTTGTGATGGGTTGGACCCCCCATCTGGCATGCCACCTGATGTGCTGAGGTCTCACAGAGCCCACCCCTTCCACCACCCTGGGCTTCCTCACCCTGTCTATGCTGTGCCAGGCCCTCAAGCCTCCTCTAGTACACACACAGACACAAACTGAAATCAGCTCTGTGTGAGAGGACTCAGCTCGGAGATTCACCCAGCACTCACGTGCACACCCACTTTGGGGAGTAAACCCAAAATAATATTGTCTTGCGCTATTTAGAAAAATCTGCACAGCGCAAGCTCATAAAAATCGCCCTCTCCCTCAATGTGGAGAGAGATATGCACAGCTTCTTGCCCCCCAGATATTAATTGCACAAACTGGATTATGTTATAAATAAGTTTATTAACTACAAAAAGTAATTTTAAAGTTATTATAAGGGATAGCAAACAGTACAAAGCAGATTACTGAGCAAATAAAACAAAACATGCAAACTAAGCTTAATACACTTAAGAAACAGGTTACAAAATGTACTCTCTCACCCTAAATGTTGTTTTAGGCAAGTTGCAGAGTTTCTGTAGCTTTGAATTCCAGTTATTTCTCTTTACAGACTGGACCCCTGTCTCAGGCTGGACTCAATCCTGCCTTTCCCTTCAGGTGTTCTTAGCAGTCTTCCTTCCTGGGCAGGCAATAGAGGAGAGTCCTGAATGCCTTTCTTCCCAGCCTTAAATAGAATTTACATAAGGTGGGAAGCCTTTGTTTCCAGTGGAAAAGTACCAGCAGTGTCCACCGTGTATTTTGTACCAGGTGACATTATCATCTGACCTTTGCAGTGTCAAAGCAACCATGAAACAAGGTTCATTTGCAATGTCCACAGGAAGGAACTCCAGGGAGGATGGGAGATCCACATCTTTGAAGACTCATTGTCTTTTCCTAATCGCCCATTAAGGCTGATTGCTTACTGTCTGGTGGGCATTTCCCAAGTACACACACAGTTGTAATGATTACATAGACAATATTCCTAACTTCATATACATGCATATAAATTGTATAATCACATTCAGTAAATCATAACCTTCTCAATGATACCTCATATGACCCATCTTTCATAAAGCATATCTTAGTATTGCCATATTCATATCATAACAATATTTCTATGAAGAATATGGGGATAACACTACAGTGATGACATAACCATGGCATCATTTTCACTATGAACATCCTGGAAAGCTGCTGCTTCACCACTCGAAGCCAAGGAGGAATGGACAGGTGCCTGCCCTGCTCTGCCCAGCCACCTCCTCACCCTCCAAACATTCTAAATCTCCAAATCTCACCCCAGCTGGGGTACATACATGGGGAGACCATACTACTGTGGCTGCCACCATTATTGCACTTAGAGCAGCTGGGAAGACAGTGGGGCAGAGAGCCCCAGAACATTGGCTCTGCTGCTCTCTGGGCATCAGGGGAAGGCAGAAGAGCCTCCGACTGCCCGTTCTTCCCTCTCAGTGTGTACCTGGAGGAAAGAAGAGGCCCTAGAAACATTGATTCTGTTGCTTTTCTGCTGGCCAGGCATGCTAGCGTATTTATACTGTTTATTTAATTCTGTTTCAGGAAATCATCAAGAGTGGACTGGGGAAGGCTCATGCAGAAGCTTTATATAGGAGCAGAGAGAGAGAGTGCAGCTTTAGGGATAATATTGTTTATTTTATTCTAATAAAGTTCCTTGTTCAGTATTAAGAGCAAAGAGACCTACACAACAGTCCTCTACACTATTCTGGCCATGACAGGGAACCTTAACATGGACATAAATACTTCCAGACCCTTTTACGCTAACTCAGTGGTATAAAGGGGCCTTCGTATAAATGAGAGTTGAGCCCTAAAATACCACAATGAATTGCTCAGATACTATGGTGATGGGGCCAGATCAGAATCTAGATAGATGCCTCCTGTGATTCTTTACTGTTGACACAGAACATAGAGTCAGAAGGCGACAAGAACTTAACCTCTGCCCAAGCGTACCAGGAATTTGACCACAGAACCCCTGGCAGGGGAGGCAAGGGTCACAACTCTGATATGCACAACGGATTGACAAACCCACACAATGACCTGGGTGTAAGTTCTTCCCCAGAACGTGAACCACAATAAAGCTTAACGCAAAGAGCATCAGATGATAGAGCAACTCATTAACAGATATAATGGGAAGTGAAGCTGAAAATATTTCTAATTCATTTGCTACTCAAGGATGCACTGAGAAGTGATGGGATTCAGTTCAGAAAGGGAATGTTGAGGCTGAATATCAGGATGCTCTTCCCTGCAGTGAGTTCAATAAAAATGTGGAAAAGTCTCCCAAGGGATTGCTCAAGATAGAAACGGAAGCTCCATTGGTTTCGACGTTTAAAATCATCACAGCTCTACCAGTCACCTCCCCTGTCAACTTGAGCTTGAATATTTTACAGGAAAAAATTGGGTTATTTAAAAATGCTAGAATAATTTTAATTAAAAATCTTTTTGTATCAGTGTAGATTGACAGCAGAAAAGGGGGCATATGAGTTGCAAACCGAACAGAAGTTATTTACAAAGGCGAGGCCATAATGACGGGTTTGTTGTATACCGACGTACCATCCATTGAAACTAATTGTATGGTAATTGCCTCTCATTTGGTGTTTCATTTATGTTTGGAAACTTGCGTTCGTTCCAATTGACGATTTCATCTGTGTTCGTGGCAGACTGAAATAGAAAACCTTCTGTTGACTTTAACAAATGTGACTTCACAATACGTTATTTTATTACTGTTTTGATAACAAGGCATCAAATACCAATGGGATTACCCAGTAAAAGCTATTTTAACTGCTTTTGAATGCATCTCATCATGAATGTGTTTGCAAGCTAAGAAATTAATGTGCTTTATCGAATGTGAACAAAATGTTTTACCAACATACATCAGCCATCCCTCTCACACCTGGAGTGTGTAAAATTAAGTATACAACTATGGGACATAAAATGAAAAATATGCATATATTGTTGACATTGAAGCTTTGGGTCAGTACATGGAGAGCCTGGAGGGTTGGATTTTGTTTGTTGCCATGAATATAACAAACTAGCTATAATTAAAAAAACAAACCCAAACCTTTTAATGAAGCATGTTGCTTAATTCCCCAATGGCCTCATCTCAGGGTACATCTACACTACAGCGGGGAGTCGATTTAAGATACGCAAATTCAGCTACGTGAATAGCGTAGCTGAATTCGACGTATTACAGCCGACTTACCCCGTTGTGAGGACGGCGGCAAAATCGACTTCTGCCGCTTTTTGTCGGCGGCGCTTACTACCACCTCCGCTGGTGGAGTTAGAGCGCCGATTCGGGGATCGATTGTCGCGTCCCGACGGGACGCGATAAATCGATCCCCGAGAGGTCGATTTCTACCCGCCGATTCAGGCGGGTAGTATAGACCAGGCCTCAGTGATGTTTCATGGTTAGGCTTGATACCCACAGATGTTACCATAATATTTTACTTCAGTTGCACTAATTGTAATTTCTCTGGACTTAGCCCCTTCCTGTGGATCTTGGGAGTATGGCAGATAGATTGCTAGGCATGTGGCAATGGTCACTTGTGATTAATGTTCCTGATTGGCTAATAATTTCACACATTTTTGTTACCCTGTCTCTCCAGCCCCTTACCATGGACCATTTATTTGTCTCCTCCATCGGTTATGTCTTGCCTTTTAGATGAAAGCTCTTTAGGGAAGGGACTATTGTTCTGTACAAAAACTATTGTGTTTGTACAGCACCTAGCCCAATGGGAGTAATGTATGGAGGCCACAAAGGCATAGAAACCAAATTTGATATGTTCTGGAGAAAGTGATGCATCAGGTCTTGCTGATCATCTTCCTGAAGCTGCGTTCTGGTAACAGTATCAGTCTTTCAAGATTAATGCTGATGCAGGCAGTGCTGTCTGAAGTCTCATTGCTCAAACAGAGAGGAGAAAATTTGCATTCACCTCTCCTTAGATATTTCCCAGAAAATCCACTTCATATGTATTGTCCCAACACTTCATTCTTGTCTGCTACTTTGTTCAATACAGTCCTTTGATCATCCAGGCCCACAATAATACATAACCTTTGTATTTAATACAATGGACTCCAAAGATACTGAAACTTAATTCAATAAGATATCCCAAAGATAGTGCAGGAAATTACCATCTCTGTCACATAGTCTGAAGTCAACAAGATGAAATTCAGTAAAAACAAGTGCAAAGTCTTACACTTAGGAATGAAAAGTCAAACACATTAATACAAAATTGGGAATAACTGGCTACAAAGTACTTCAGAAAAGGATCTGGGTGCTTTATTGGATCAAGAGAGGACATGGGGGGAAGTCAAATCAGTATCTTAGATGTCTGTATACTAGCGCACAAGGTATGGGGAAGAAGCAAGGGAATTAGAAATGCTAGTTAATAAACACAACTATGACATAGTTGGCATCACAGAGACTTTGAGGGATAGCTCAGTGGTTTGAGCATTGACCTACTAAACCCAGAGTTGTGAGGTCAATCCTTGAGGGGGCCACTTAGGGATCTGGGGCAAAAATCAGTACTTGGTCCTGCTAGTGAAGGCATGGGCTGGACTCAATGACCTTTCAGGGTCCCTTCCAGTTTTATGAGATAGGTATATCTCCATATACACATGACTGGAATATTGGTACAGAAGGGTACAGGTTGCTCAGGAAGGACAGGTAGGAAACAAGGAAGGAGATGTTGCCTTATATATCAAAAATGTATACACTTGGACTGAGGTTGAGATGGAAATAGGAGACAGACCTGCTGAATGTCTCTGGGTAAGGATAAAAGGGGTAAAAAACAAGGTTGATGTCATGGTAGGGATCTACTTCAGGCCACCTAACCAGGAAGAAGTGGTGAATAAGGCTTATTATAAACAACTAACAAAATCATCCAAAACACAGGACTTGGTGGACTTAAACTACCCAGACATCTGTTGGGAAAATAACAAAATAGGGCACAGACTATCCAACAGGGTCTTGAAATGTATTGGACATAATTTTTTATTTTGGAAGGTAGAGAAAGCCAATAGGGGAGAGGCTGTTCTAGATTTGATTTTGACAAATAGTGAGGAACTGGTTGAGAATTTGAAAGTGGAAACAGCATGGGTGAAAATGATCATGAAATAATAGACTTCATGATTCTAATGAACAGTAGGTGGGAAAATAGCACAATCAAGATAATGGATCTCAAAAAGACAGACTTTAGCAAATGCAGGAAGTAGGTAGGTAAGATTCCCATGGGAAGCAAGTCTAAGGGAAAAACAGTTCATGAGAGTTGGCAGTTTTTCAAAGAGATATTATTAAGGGCACAAGAGCAAACTCTCCCACTGTGTAGGAACTATGGCAAGAGACTGTCCTGGCTTAGCCAGGAGATCTTCAATGATCTGAAACTCAAAAAGAGTCCTACAAAAAGTGGAAACTTGGTAAAATTAAAAAGGATGAATATAAATAAATAACAGAAGTATGTAGGGTCAAAATTAGAAATGCCAAAGAACAAAACCCGAGATTCAACTAGCTAGAGACATAAAGGGTAACAAGAAAACATTCTACAAATACATTAGAAGCAAGAGGAAGACCAAGGACAGGGTAGGCCTGTTACTCAAAGGGCAGGGGAACAATAACAGGAATATGGAAATGGCATATGTGCTAAATTATATTTTTGTTTCAGTTTTCACCAAAAAGGTTAGTAACAATTGGACATATAGCTTAATGAATGACAGTGAAAATGAGGTAGAATCAGAGGCTAAAATAGGGAAAGAACAGATAAAAATTACTTAAACAAATTAGATGTCTTCAAGTCACCAGGGCCTTGTGAAATACTCAAGGAGCTGACTGTGGAGCTATCTGAGCCATTAGCGATTAGCTTCAAAAAATCATGGAGGACGAGAGAGATTCCAGAGGACTGGAAGAGGGCAAATATAGTGCCAATCTATAAAAAGGGAAATAAGGATAACCTGGGGAATTACAGACCAGTCATCTTAACTTCTGTATCCAGAAAGATAATGGAGCAAATAACCAAGTAATCAATTTGCAAACACCTAGAAGATAATAAGGTGATAAGTAACAGTCAGCATGGATTTGTCAAGAACAAATTGTGTGAAACCAACCTAATAATTTTCTGTCACAGGCTAGCAAGCCTTGTGGTTACTGGGGAAGCTGTAGATGTGGGATATCTTAACTTTAGTAAGGCTTTTGATACTGTTTTCCTGATAGCCTAGATTTTCACTTTATTAATTTAATTACATTACTTCTAATTATAGACCAATTTAGTACTCTAAACACTTGATGCCTAATTGCCTTCTACTTTTTTGTTTTCTCTGTAGGTATTTTAACTTCTGATCTTTCAAAAGCTTTTCATAAAGCTATAGTGTCATATTTTTCTCTCGTGCTGTTCCCCGCCCCCCGAGGAACACTACTCTTGTGTGCTTTAATTACAGTGTCTAGATTCCCCAGCTTCTTCCACCTTGGTGAATTTTAGTACTTCTTCACATAGCACCTTACTGACATATGTATAGCAATGACACCAAGATAAATTTGACTAATGTGAGGTATTGTAGGTAAGAAGGTTTACAAAGCACAAACAGCAAACAACTTCCTAGTGCCTATGCATGCAGAAGCTTAACCTAAATCATGCAAGGCTGGTATTTAATTACACCTACAGAATGTTTCAAATATCCAGTTGTTTTGAATAGAATAATGTGGGCTGTAGCTAATACAATCTGTAGACCATGACCCCTTTTAGGGGTTCTCACAGCTACATATGTGCGGAGAAAGACCACAGAGTTTTTTGATATTTAAAATTCAGTTTCATTTTGTTTTGGAGCAAACCCCCAAACTCTCAAAATTCTCTGCAAAAAGGAAAAGCCCTGGGGTGGCTGGCTGCCCTGGAGCTGTGGACTCTGGGAGCCCAGGCTATCAAGAAGCTATGAGCCTGGGAGCTTGGGAGCCAGTGCTCCTAGGACTTCTATACTCCCAGCTCCCTGGGAGCTGCAGAGAAGCTGAGGAGCTTGGGAGCCAGGGCTTCCAGGCTCTTGACTCCCTGTCTACTCACCTGGTGCATTGATGAAGAGTCAGCCAGGAGAGCTGGCAGGAAACCAGGAAGGGCTCCATTAGAACCCCACCTTATTTCCATCAGACCTTTGCTGAAATTGAGCTTACAAAGCAAATTCAGATGACACACACATCTGGAGAACCCACCGCCATTTTGGGGACATGCCAACGTATCAGCAGAGGTTAAATTTGACAAAGAAGTAGTGGTTAGACCTGACATTCATAAATAATGTATTGCCAAATTTTGGAGAATTGAGGTGTTGATTTGACAGTATCATGTGACCCAAATAATTTAAAATACATATCACCTTAGGCAGGACAGCCAACCAAAATCATATCACATGCACACATGCTCACAGACCAGTGCTAATCAGAAGATAGACAGAGACAGTGACTCATAGTTATTCTACTGCCCTTATAAGCATGCCAGAATTTGGCTTTAATAGTAGGGAGAGATAGCTCTTGCTGTAGTACATCTTTAAAACAGTGTAACCAACTCTCCTTCATTGCAACCAGGGCCGGTTCTGGCTTTTTGGCCACCTCAAGCAAAACAAAACAAACAAACAAAAAATGGGGTGGCCAGAACGGCAAAGCAAAAAACCTGCGGCACAGCCGGAACCAGGGTGCAGGGGGACGCCCTACGCTGCAGATGTGCCCTGGCTAGCGGGGGGAGGAGGAGGGAGCAGGGGGAAGAGAGAGAGAAGGGGGGTGGCCAGGGCTTCAGCAGGGCGCTACCGTGCGGCCCTGATTGGTGCACTGCCTGCCGGCAGGCTCCGCACCACTCCAGTTGGCTGGGAGGGAAGGACGCGGACTGCCGTGACGGGCTTGGTGCAGGGCAGTCCCCTCCTCCGTGCTGCTGCCCCCTACAGGGCGGCCGGAGCGGGGGGGGAAAAAAACGGCCGTGCTGCTTAGGATTGGGCGGAATGCCGCCTCGAACAATCTGCCACCTCAAGCATCAGCTTGCTCAGCTGGTGCCTGGAGCTGACCCTGATTGCAACCATTTGGTGCTGAAGGAGGGGATCCATTGTCTTGCCCAGGCACACCTGATCTGGGGCTGATGGCACTGTTAGATGGACCCCCGCTAAAGCCACTAGCACTCCTCCTGTGATCTCCAGAGCCCTGTGTATGTTTTTTTTTGGTCCTCTTTCCACCATCTGTGCTGGAGTGGCTATAAATGGGCTAGATGTGTGAGAGTGAATGGGCACTGATTGAATTCTCCAATCAGATGTGTCCGTGGTGAGATGGACTGAGGGAAAGCTGATGTATTGATTTTTTACTACTCCTCAAGTGATTCCTCACATCCTTCTGCTTCCAAGTGCCATGAAGGGACAGTGTGGGACTGACTGAAGTGTGCCATATCTGTCAGAACTGAAGTTCAAGGCAAAACATTTGTGAGTGTCATTGAAGTCTTCACTAACTGCAAAAGACGAACACCACTCTCCTAAGGAAATGATCAACACTTAGAACACACTTTTTGAAAGAAGAGAAATCAATTATTTACTTTCCTCCTCTAAAATTATAGACTAGACTACAAAGAGAGCTTAATTTATTTTAGCATTCAAACAGCAGAAAATTTACTGGTCAGAAAAATAATTATTCTCTTTCTGGGACCTTTCCAAATAGCCTTTCGAGATGGAATATATATTTGTTTTTCTATTTCTTTTAGGTTTTTTCCTGTCAGATATTTTTAGTTTTAATTGTTGGACAGTTTTGTTAATTCTGTGTTTCGTTTTCATTGCAAATGTTATTTTATCATTATGAGCAGGTTTTACGATGGGCTGATTCCTTTAATGGTGTATAAACAACACAGTACATCACCCTGAAATGACTATTACCTGCCTAACACTGAGAGAAGGAATAAGTGCCTGAAGCATAGTCTAATACATAGTGACAATGTGGGAGAAAAATGAATACTACCAAAAAATACCAAATGGCGAGTGGTCAGTGTGAAGCTTTAATGGGGATTTACAGTACTTTGCACAGACTTGGGTGACATATCTATGCAGAGCTATGAAACAGGACCAGTGATCATAGGTGTTATTTTTTTTCTAAATGCCAGTATTATGTGAATCATAATATGGGCACGATCTCATCTCAATGTGTTCCTCAGTGACAGGCAAAACCATTAAAGCATGCTGACATTTTGATTGGACAGGGGGCTTGTCAGACATTTTAATTAGCATCGATTAAATTATTCATTGTGATTCCCTGTTTGCAAACTGCTCCTTATTTCTACTAAGGTTTTCACTATTGCTAAGTATTTGTTGAATAGTTTAGATAACAAATTTCAGCCTGTGGGTTGTTCACAAAATGTATATGATAACAATGTAATATTTGTGGCGAATGATTGGTCAATAAAGTCATATTGGGTGGGTTGATTTCTCCCCACAATCCAAGATTTGCACTCTGAGATTTGCACTCCTCTGCACAGAATTCAGAATTCACCCTCCCATGTGAAAGAGGATGTGGTCAATAGAATTCTTCCTGGACCTAACCACACAGGGTGGCTCTGAGCCCCATTACTCAGAGCCCCGAGCCTTTTGCACAATCCAAGCCACAGAAATATGAAAGATTGACTTCTTCACACAGCACACAGTCAACTTGTGGAAACTCCTGGCCAGAGGATTTTGTGAAGGTCAAGATTACAACAGGGTTCAAAAAAAAACTGGATAAATTCATGGAGCATAGGTCCATCAATGGCTTTTAGCCAGGATGGGCAGGGATGCAAAACTGTGCTCTAAAGTGTCCCTAGCCTCTGCTTGCCAGAAGCTGGGAATGGGCGACAGGGGATGAATCACTCGATGATTACCTGTTCTGTTCATTCCCTCCAAAGCACTGGCATTGGCCTCTATCGGAAGACAAGATAATGGGTTATTGGTCTGTTCCATTATGGCTGTTCTTATGCTGCCCATGACAAAGAGGGGCAACAAAATCTTGATGCCCAGGGAAAAGAAGAACAGTCTGACCTATAGTCTTGTCTGGCTGTGGAGAAGTAGGTGACAGTGTCACTTTAATACCTTACTACTCCTTGCAGCAAAAAAAAAGAAGTATTTATGCTTTTCAAAAGAGGGAGTAGGAGGGCAATAAAGCCGATGGACCTGGAAGCAGAGCCCCACAGGAATGGTAATCACAGGGATAATGTTGATCCTTGGGTTTGTTGTGCAACCTCTACTTATTTAACCTTAATTCTGCTGTGTGGTGGAATGTTTTATGTTCCCAGATTAGATTCAGCTGATTTGTAAAGATACAGATTAACTTTCTGTGTAATTTGGTTTTCTCATGGCATCTATACAGAGCTAAGATTGTTTTGGTGCCTTAACTGTCCATTTCCATACCTTAACATGTTTACATTTCTTTTAAATTAGCTTTAACTGTCAGATTCCTGGATTTGTACTGCTTATTTTGGGGATTAGTATAACATTCTTGGGGCAGTTTTTACTTTTAAACTATTTATATGTACTCTCAACCTAAACATGGGGGCGGGGAGTAGGGGGGAGTTGCCTGGGAATATAGATACATGTTGAACGTTGATGGAATTTCACAAGTACATTTTATAACTTTATTTGGAAATAAATGATATAAATAGAGAGGATAAAATGTGCAGCTTTGCAGTCATCCAAGCTTAAAGTGATTGTTTAAAGCAATACAATAATCTTTTAAATCTCCTATTTGGAGATAAAAGTGACTGAGTGTCTCATCTTAAGGGGCTGGCTGCAAAAAAAATAGGTATATCTCCATATATATATATATATATACACATAATATAGAACTGGAAAGGACCCTGAAAAGTCATCAAGTCCAGCCCCCTGCCTTCACTAGCAGGACCAAGTACTGATTTTGCCCCAGATCCTGGGTGGCTCCCTTAAGGATTAAACTCATAACCCTGGGTTTAGCAGGCCAATGCTCAAATCACTGAGCTATCCCTCCCCCTATTAGTCATCTGCTTGCTTGCATTAGTGTTGTTGAGGTGTATTCAATTTCTTCTCTACAATTCTGCTTTTCTCCTCAAATAGTTCCAGTTATATAAAAGTCCCCAAACCTCTGACTTTCCAGTCACCCCTAAATGGCAACATACAGATGAGAAATACAATTGTATATCTGTTTCTTAAGATCTCAAGCAAGGTGGCTGAAAGCCCTTTGTTTTCCTCCTCTACCTTTTACTCTGCAGTGCACTTCCTCATTAGGCTCTTTCTCATTTCTGCTAGTTAATGTATCAGCCCACTCAAAGATCTCTTTTGCCCCCTGAGAACTAACCACTGTCCCCTTTACAGGATAACCTGTCTGCAAAATGGACCATTTATATCCCTAACCATAAATTTTCAAAGTGCTATGCAGCCTTTTAGCCACACAACAGTCATTACAATGAACTCCTTCTGAATAAAAGAACACCCATGTATTGTCAGGAGGCCTTTCCTTTTGAGTGATTGTCTGGGGAATACCAACCTGTCTCTCTAATTCTGTGATTTGATATCTTAGAATCATGAGACACTAACAATGCTAAACACAAAATGTGTCCTTGTGCCTCGTCTGCTTGTCAACCTGAACCATTTCATTTTTAGGGCTGGTTTATGGCTTTTCGAGCTTCTGCCTAGATATGGGTGTGGGGGAGCTCACTGGTAGTAGTGATTGAAGACATTCGGCTTGTAGAAGACTGTGGCAGACAAAATATATATAGGCAGGGGCAGTGCAACCCATTAGGCGACGTAGGCGGTCGCCTAGGGCACTAGCATTTGGGGGGCGGCATTTCAGGTCCTTCGGCGGCGACCACGGCGGCTGGATCTTCGGCCGCCCCAGTCGTCATCGGCATTTAGGCGGAGGGAGCTGGGGCAGGGGGGCGCGGGGAGGGCCACCTGCAGCAAGTAAGGGGGGGGCAGCACGCAGGGGAACTCCCCGCCCCAGCTCACCTCTGCTCCGCCTCCTCCCCTGAGCACGCTGCTCTGCTCTGCTTCTCTCCCTCCCAGGCTTGCGGCGCCAAACAGCTGATTGGCGCCACAAGCCTGGGAGGCGGGAGAAGCGCAGCGGCGACAGCGTGCTCAGGGAGGAGGTGGAGCAGAGGTGAGCTGGGGCGGGGAGCTGCCACATGGCTCCCCGGGCCGAGGGGAGCTGCCGCGGGGGGGGGGGGGGGGGGGGGAGGGGGCCGG